>NW_027511058.1:0-300000 GCF_048772815.1 Callospermophilus lateralis | reverse complement strand
TTGCTTTCAAGGGTCCCATGATACGGAGGCTGCCCCTACTTTCTGTGACACTTTCACAAGTTAGAATGGTATATCAACAATAGGCACCCAGGAATAGATCTCCACACAGGCCTAGTTTGGTCCAACTTCTCTACGTTAGGAAGAGAAGCTGATTCATACACAACCTTTTATCCTGACCAGGTTGTTTGCCATGGAAGATGACTTTTGGTCTCTCAGGTCCTTCATAGCTGCCTACCTCTTCTCCAGGGATCATTTCTGCATGTACCTTTGAGGTTCTCAGGAGGTGGAAGATTCCCTACATTTCAGTATTGTAAGATCAACTCTTTCCCTGCTCTTCTGTAAAGTTAGATTGAGGGAACAGTGTATGGTTATGGTTAATAACATGTTCGGTTTGGGTTAGAAATCATTCTGCTGGATGAATAATGGTATTGGGAACTTGCTATGTGTATAAGAATATATAGGTGAAATATATGTATGAAAACAGAAATCTAAGTATGATTTGAAGTCCAGAAGGGCATTGGGCTCTTGATTGGGATATGCAGCTTTGAATTACGTTCTGCAGAGGTGTCTCAATTAAATCGATATACAATGCCATAGGACCTTGTACCTTGGATGAATTAATGTAGAAGGAACATCTAGTCGAAAAGGGATAGTCCGTAGTGAAAGGTTAATAAAATAGGTACTTGTCACTTCCTGTTTTTCTGTATGCTTAACAAAACACTGTTGAAATCTTGAGAAATGTTTGCTAATCTTGTTTCCAGAATGTTCTGTTCCCAACTGCCAAACTGCAGAATGTACTCCCTCACTCAGTGTCATGCAAACCGCCCACATGCCCTCACCCATTAGTAAACTTCCCTCTCTTCCCTCTCCAAGGAAAGTATATAAGCTGTGCTTAAGGTGTTCTCAGGGCTCTCTGCTCTATTTAAGTGAGTTCTGAGCCACAGCATGCTGAACCCCAAATAAACCCATTGCTGTTGCATGAGACAGACTCTTGGTGGTCTTTTCCTTCGACACTCGCCCGACCTTTACATATTGAGGTTCCACAGAGTTCTGGCAGTGGCAGACGAGAGACCCCAATGGGCTCCTCTCGGAGCAAGTAAGGCACCTCTTTCTGGTTTCAGGTTTCATGTTAGGGCTTGGCAAAATCTCTGGCGATGAAGAGCCTGAGCTCCCTCCGAAGGTGGCTGAGAGACGTGTCATGGAGACACAGGGCACCTCCCTGGGGGACGCCGCAGAAAACTCGGGAAATTAAGGAACAATAGTCTCCTCAACTCAGTGATATTTTGTTTCAGATTCGGTATTGTCATCCCATCGGGTTTTGCCGGCTACTCATTCCTGGTTTCAGTGTTTGACGTCCATTGCCTGTGTTTATGGTCTTGTCTTATCTGTGTCATGTGTCCTTGCTTTTGCTGTTTGTGTACCTTTCATTATGGGACAGAGCAGTTCAATGCCTCTGTCCCTGACCCTTGATCACTGGAACAAAGTCCGCTTAAGAGCTCAGAATCTTTCTTGTTTTAGTAAAATGCTGGACCTGGCAGAATCTCTGTGCCTCAGAATGGCCCACCTTTGAATTCGGATGGCCCCTAGAAGGATCTTTCTACTTCGCACTAATTTAAAAATTCAGAGATATTATCTCAGCCGGGGACACATAGCCATCTGGATCAACAGCCATATATCTTAACTTGGCAGAACATCTGCAAATCTCCTCCTCCATGGGTGAAGCCTTTCCTTGAGCCTGCCTCTGCTCCTACTCCTTCCCCCATGATCTCTCAAACCCTCTCAACCTCCTCCTCCTCCACCCCCTGTTCTCCCCGAGTCACAGATTTGACTCTACTGGACTCTTCTTCCCTTACTAATCCCCTGCCCTTGTCCCCTAACCCACAACACCCTCAAATGGATTTCCCTGCTGCTGACTCAGCCTCTTTACCATTGGAGGAAGCTAAGCCGGTAATAGGGTCTGATAATGGACCGGTGTTCATGGCCCAGGTAAGTCAGGGGTTAGCCAGGAACCAGGGAATTAATTGGAAGTTATATTGTGCTTATAGATACCCGAGTTCAGGACAGGCAGATAGAATAAATTGAACCATTAAAGAGACCTTAAGAAAATTAAACTTAGAGAACAGCATAAAAGATTGGACTATGCTCCTGCCTTATGCAATGTTTCATGCAAGAAATACTCCCTCTGTTTCTTTGAGTAACCTTAGCCCCTGTGAAATTCTCTATTGTTGCCCTCCTGCAGTAAGGGACCTAAGCCCGACTCAAAGACCTAACCATTCCATCCACACCCCCTTGCTTGACAGACTTAAAGCTCTAAAAAGAACTCAGTGATACCTGTGTAAACAGCTGGCCACTGCCTACCAAACTGGGGACAAAGGGACTCCACATCGATATCAAGTAAGAGACTTCATCTACGTAAGACGACATCAGGTATCATGCTTGAAACCCCGCTGGAAAGGACCATAGCCGGTGCTACTTATAACACCTCCAGTGGTAAAGGTAGATGGAATCAATTTCTGGATCCATGCCTCTCATCTCAAGCCTGCGCCCTGTCCAGACTCTGGCTGGAAACTGGAAAAGACTGGTAAAACCTTCAAATTGCGTATTCGCCATGTGGATAAGTCTGTGAACTCTCTCCTTGGCCACAAGTGGTCCTAAGCCACATCAGCCCATTCAGCAGTGATGGCTGATCACAATTCCTACTGGAAAAGAAGTATAATCTATCTCGCATACAGCCCCCTGAGGGACCTGGTGGCCATCATTCCTCCCAGACATTTGTCAGCTGGCTATAGGTCTTACCTATTGGGATATCCCTGATGAAGAGGATACCACTAAAATTCCATTAAATTACTTCTGTAGCATAGATAATGGAAACAAACATTATGGATGAAGGGACATGCAAGCCAGATGCAGGTTGGCTAGCCTAGATTACTATGTTTGCCGGGCAGACTCTCAAAGCCACAGTCACGGCTGTGTGGGGGGAAAGCCGACTTCTTCTGTAAGTCATGGGGATTTGAGCAAACAGGGGCTGCCTGATGGAACCCAAACTCCTCATCAAATTCAGTACACATCATTGGCCATATTACCAATTAGATAAGAAGAACCGATGGCCCCCAGAGGGGTCTCTAGATCCTCAAATTCTGCGTGACCTTTTCCCTCCTTCACTCACATCCTGAACTATGCTTCTCCAATAGATCCTCACCCTCAGCCTTCTGCTCCAGACATTCTGCTGTCACTCCCACCTCAGCAACCTGATTTCTCCCCTCCAATTACTAGATCAAAAACCCAAACCTCTGCCGGTTCTCAGACCATTGCCTCCTTGCTGAGGCAGCAGTTACTGAAGTACCCCTCCACCCACTCACTCCTCTCTTGTCCTGTCAGTGCCCGCAGCGGGTCCCGCCAGGTCTTCTTACCAGCTAAACCAAAGCTCAAACCAGCTGAGGAGAGCCCTCAGTCCCCTATCTAAGATGTAATAAAAATGGCCTTTAAAGTTGGTTTGTCATCACTGAAAACAGTTTACTAATAATTAAACGTCCCTCATATGCGTTTTGAGATACTCACTCCCATCATCCTCTCTGCTCTACCTGTTCTACTGCTCAAGTTTTTGTTGCTAGGAAAATCTCAAACCCGTTTCCCATTATTCTTTTACATCTCTCCTTCCTCATTCTCAGATCCACGGAGCTGATCACAGCCCACATTCCCCGTCTTCCCCCTCTGCACTAGGCCCACAGAAAAGTCTTAACTGACCTTCTCCAGAAGTCTTCACCATGGCTGACTTTAGGACTTTCAGCAAAAGAGTCCCTATAAAAGAGTTCAATGTAGATAAACTTCCTCTTTTCGTGTTGCCCTGTTCTACTTGGCCAGTGGCTAAAAAAATCAGCACTTCTCAGGTAGACACCCTTTTTCTAGTTTTTCACAAAATATGTGAACAAGGCCTCTGTCCTTGAGCTGGGGATTCACAGAGATGGCTACATTTCTAAGATAAAGAAGTTACCAACTGGTCTCCATGGTAACAGCTGGCAGGGGTAAAATAAGAAAGGGAAGAAAAAGCTCTCCCCCTCCCAGGTGTCCTTTAAAAGTTAACTTGCCCAGAACAGGGGAAAAACAGGAACAAATACTGCGTTTTTGAACTTCTGCAGACTGTGAGCTTCTGAGCACCTTCCCTTACATGTTGGGTACAAAATTCTGAAACTACCTAAACTTGAGTTTCAGGGGATTAATTGATTACAACAGAAGCAATGCCCTCTGAATCCGGTTGCAACCAAATCGGACTGTTTCCCTCTCTTGAGTGCTATCTTAGGTGCCTTGCCTTGTCCTCCTTACAACAGAATAATTCTATATACTTAAACCTTGTTTATGTTTTCATGAAATGGTCAACAGATGTGATTAATCGTGTAATGGTGCAGATGTTTCCCAGAGTGCTCTATTACGAAGCAGGTTCATTTGAAGATCAAATAGGGGGACATACAACCAGGTTCCACTGGGAGCATATATCCCTCACTTTAGCCATCATATTAGGAATAGGATTTGCTGCACGGGTGGGCCCAGGAACCACTGCCCTTGTCCATGTGACACAATAAATTACCCAATTAGAAGCAGCAATAGACCAAAACTAAGATATTAGAAACCACCATCAGAGCTTTGCATGAAACTTTAACCTCTCTCTCTGAAGTTGTTTTACAGAACAGTTGAGGTTTGGACCTCCTCTTCATTAAAGAAGGGGGCCTTTGTGCTGCATTGAGGGAAGAATGTTGTTTTTATGCCGAACATACTGGAGTTGTAATAAAATCTATGAGTAAATTAAAAAGACACATTAAAGAGCATCAACAAGAGAGAGAGAGACCCAAAAAGGGTTGTTTGCGTCTTGGTTCACACAGTGCCCCTGGTTAACTACGTTTTTATCAACCCTGGCCGGTCCAATAATAATCCTCATATTATTGCTAACTATAAAACCCTGTTTTCTCAACCGTGTAATTTCTTTTCTCCAGGCTCAAATTGGACGAGTTAAACTTATGGTAATACCCCACTAGGAGACATAGAATGTGAAACCCCCCAATGATAATTTTTATGATTAAAAGTAGCCAGAAAAAGAAGTGAGGAATGAAAGGTTAATAAAATAAGTACTTGTCACTTCCTGTATTTCCCTATGCTTAACAAAAAACTGTTGAAATCTTGAGAAATGCTTGCAAAACTTGTTCCCAAAATGTGCTGTCCCCAACTGCCAAACTACAGAATGTACTCCCTCACCCAGTTGCATGCAAACTGCCCACTCGTCGTGACCCATCAATAAACTTCCCTCCCTGCCTTCTCCAGGGAAAGTATACAAACTCTACTTAAGCTATTCTCAGGGCTATCTGCTCTATTAAAGTGAGCTCTGAGCCCCAGCATGCTGGAAACCCAATAAACCTTTTGCTGTATCATGAGTACTCTGTTGGTCGTCTCCTTCTCCGAAGCTTCCCCGACATTTACTTGGATGATTGAATGTAGAAGAGAACATCCAGTGAAAAAGGTATAGTTGGTAGGATTAGGAAGATAGTCAGTAGGTTTAGGAAGAAGAGTGAGTATAGAATTTAGAACAAAAGTTCTTTAGCAATACGGTTTCAGTTAGAGAGTGAATGTAAATATGAGCACAGTTGAAGAGTCAGTCACAATGATGAACTGGGGAAAATATGTAGGAAAGGAGATATCAATAGAGACATTATGAAATCAGGGAAATTACAAAGTGAGTGACAGGACTAGATATTTTGAAAAGGATTGAGTTTGAATATATAATCTTAGGAAAAAACAAATATGTAGACACCAATAGGATTGATATTTGAGAGCATTAGGCAAATTTCAGGTGCATGAATATTTCTGAGAATAATCTTGTGAATAGTTGATTATAAATCCAGATACATGAACATGAATGAATTTAGGGAGTGTATATGAGACACATATATTTCATTTTTTGAAATATCTGGAGAGTGTGTATATATATATATATATATATATATATATATATATATATATATACACACACAAACACAAAACACACACAGACAAAAAAGTAGCAATATATATGTCAATCAAAATCCATCATATAATATATATTATCCACAGATCTAAAAATATTCATTTTACTGAACATGGATTTATGTATAATGTTGTTCAACTAGAAAGCTCACCCATATGTTGAATATTCAGTTTCAATGGGGTTTAGTAGGAGTGATCTTTTCTCTAAATTTGTATCTGCCAAGTCAGCCACCTCACAAGAATGTACGTGTGGTACCAGGTAGCCAACCTGATTCTGAACATTGCCCATAAACCTATCCATATAACAAGATGCCTTTACATATAAGGGTCTGCTTGCTGTACCCTGTCAGTCACAAGGCATTTGGAAGCCAATGGCAGATAAACATGGCCCCACCACACATGTTTTATCACACACCTTCACACCACTGCTCTAGACCCACTAATGAGCAGGCTCCAACTTACTGGCATCACTGTTCTACACAATTTTCATGAAACAAAGTCAGTCAAGGCACTGTCTGGTACACTGATGGTCAGCAACAGGATATCCAAAAGTTCTCCAGTGCCACCTGGTCATGGGAATTTCAAAAATTTTATGGTATTTATCAAGCCATTTGTCGAGGATGAAGTTGGAGGCTCTTTGGGTTTCAATTTATTCAGGAACCATTAAATGTTGAGGAAGCTCATTTCAATGAAAGCTCTAGAGAACACTCACAGGCAAGACTTCCCAAAGTGTGGCTAAAAAGGTCACATGAAGCCAGGCCCATTGAGGTCTACAATGTGAGGTCCATGTGTGTTTTGACTCTCAACTGTGGCTGCAAAGTCTTTCAGAATAAAATCATGTGATATCCTGGCTGAGATTCCCAGTGCTCTGGGGAAAGCCACCCTGCACCTAGATCTCAGGTTCCAAGGGCGACTCTCATGCATGGCCTAGTAAAAACCAAACACAATTCATAAAAATACTTCTCTGAGGTCAGTTCCAGAATTCATTCTCTAAGAGGAATCACAACAGAGTTCAAGACCAGGTGGACCCAGTCTTTTCTTCTAAGTGCCACACAAATTACCACAATTCCAAACAAAATGCTCCCACATAACCCTTTTCTTCTTCCATATAGACACTCATCATAACCTCTGGATGGAGGTTTCCATGAGGGGCGCAGGACAGGACAGTGTCCAAAATAACCTCCCTTGCCCCTCATTTGCCTAAAGTCAGTGTGGCCTGGAAATCCTGACTGTGAAACAGGAGTGATCAAATCGGCCTGCCGTTAATACAGCTTGGCTTCTCCAATTTGAGGCCTACTGACTGTAGGGTTTAGATTCTTCATGTAAATTGGGGTCATGAGAAAACCCAAGCACCTATGGGATAGCCTCTGCAGGGCTTTGAAGAACTCTTTTGAAACAAAGGATCCCTATTCTCACTTGATGGATGTCAGGAACCTTAGAGAGGAAGGCGAGAGTCTTCATAAACAATGACTGCTCTTTTGGCCATTTTGGTTTTTAATGCACCCATGGGATCTTTCTTTAGATCCATCAGGTGCTGAGAATCTAAGCTACAGCCTAACACAGGGCCAAGAGGCTGATTCAGACACATCCCTTTCCAAAGCAATTAAGCAAAGAGCCACAGGTGTTGCCCATTCATTTCCATTTGAAAACTGTTTTCTTCAGGCTTCACAAAGGGGTGGCCTGAGGCAAAGAACTTCCTGACATTCAGGGCAACAGAACAATAGGTAAGCAAAAGGCCCAAAGCAGGGTTTCTCCACTGAGATTTAATGGTCACACTAATATCTGATTTTTCAGAGATGCTCGCCATTCCTTTGAGCTATCCAGTACATGGTCATGGCACACAGCTTGGAAGTGGTACATACCTTAGACATAAAACCATGAGCCTATTCTGGAGAGGGGCAGAAGTCCAGAAGAAAACTGAAACTTAGGAAGATTGCAGGTGTTACCCATCGAAAAGGCAATCTTAAATCCATTCATAAATTGGACAGGATGAATGCTGGGAAGCATTCTACTAGACAGGACACATCCATTGATGCATTTTCTTTTCTAATATCTGCAACCACGGACACAGTGTGATAGACAGACATAGAAACACTCGCCTTGTCAAATGACTTACTAGAAACAGTTCATTCCACACCAAAAAAAGCGCCTTGCCTACCTATTCTCTGAGCATGAGACAAAACCAGAAACCCACCCCCACACCCACAAAGGCACATCCTTCCCCCAAGAAGTTCTGTGACTATCCGGACTGTCCTCTGACTGGTGAGCCATACTATATTCCCACGGAATGGCCTGATCTGTCTCAGATCTGGTCTCCTTGGCCAACTCTGTGCAAGTGTCAGGACCCAGAGGTGAGAAACTACCTGCTTTCTCAGGAATGACCCCTCTTTAGAGCTTTCCTGGCATTTGGCCATCCTCACATTAGTAGGTACCAAGAAAGACTGACACTGTCCTTGGTAAATCCAAACAAGTGAGACCACTGGGACTGGGACTGGGACTGGCTCTGGGTGCCTGGCTTCATGAATCCCAAGTTCAGAGATTTCCATCACCAAGGAAGTGAGGTGAGGTCACTTCCTTTAGGAACTGAATGAGGTCACTGCCTTGGCAACCACTTTGTCCTACCAGTGGCTTCCAAGTGTCACATGAGAAGGAGGCTGCCCCTACTTCCTGTGACACTTTCACAATTTAGAATGGTATACAACCATAGGCACCCAGAAACAGCTACCCACACAGGCCTGGTTTGGTCCATCTTCTCTAAATTAAGATGTGAGAGGCTGATTCAGACAGAACCCTTCATCCTGAACAGGTTGTTTGCCATTGAACATGACTTTTGTTCTCTCAGGTTCTTCATAGCTGCCTACATCTTCTTCAGTCAACATTTCTGCATGGAACTTTGAGGTTCTCAGCAGGTGGAAGATCCCCTACTTTCCTGTATTGTAAGACCAACTCTGTCCCTCCTCTCTGTAAATTTAGAATGAGGGAACAGTGTATGGTTAGGGTCAATAACATATTTGACTTGTGTTAGGAATCATTCTGCTGGATGAATAATGGTATTGGGAACCTGCAAAATTTATAAGAATATATATTTGAAATATAAGTATGAAAACATAAATCTAGTTACGATTTGAAGCCAGAAAGGGCATTGGGCCCTTCTTTGGGATATTTAGCTTTGAATTACATTCTGCATTTTAGTCTCAGATAAATCTATACACAATGGAATAAAACCTTGCACCTCAGATGCCTGAATGTCGAAGAGAACATCCAGTCAAAAATGGATAGTCGGTAGGATTTGGAAGATAGTAGGTTTAGGAAGAAGAGTGAGTCTTCGAGTTGGACCAATAGTTTTTTAGCAATAGGGTTTCGTTTAGAGAGTGAATGTAAATGTCAGCACATGTGAAGAGTCAGTCACAATGATGAACTGGGGAAAATATGTAGGAAAGCAGGTCTCAATAGAGACATTAGGAAATCAGACAAATTATAAAATGCGTGATAGGATTAGACATTTTCAACAGGTTTGAGGTTGAATATATAATCATAGGAAGAAACAAATATATAGTCCCCAACAATGTTGACACTTGGGAGAATTAGGCATCCTGGACAAGGATGTTTTTAGTAATATATACTCACTTTCAATTTAGGGTTTGGTACAATCATAAGTGTGACCTTTGCATTTTTGTCCAGAATATTACTGTGATAAAATGTATATGTAGATCAGGTGACATGAGTATTTCTTCCACCATTATGGGAAG
The DNA here is from genome assembly GCF_048772815.1 of Callospermophilus lateralis. Lineage (NCBI taxonomy): Eukaryota > Metazoa > Chordata > Mammalia > Rodentia > Sciuridae > Callospermophilus > Callospermophilus lateralis. Next base: position 290,242 of record NW_027511058.1, on the reverse strand, counting down.
CAATATTTTTAAAACCCATAAATTAGTATTGGGTATACAAATAGGTGTACCCTGTGTCAATGAATATAGAGATGATGCATGAATAGATCGTACTGTGAATAAATAATATAACTGGATCCAACTTTAGAAATTGGAGTTAGAATAAATTGATATCTGAAAATGTACAGGAAATCTTATATTGATATTGGTATACATACATTCATTACAACCAATTATAAGTCTAATGGTAATACTAGGGTTACGGTTTATCATGAAGAGGGTGTGTGAGTTTTCCTTCAAAAGTGATTATGGAAATCGAAAATAATGTGTTTGTTAAGAAGTCTCATGAAACGACCAGTCGAAAAACCTGGAGGACTACATGTGTTCGGAAGCAGGAAGTGATTGAAAGTGAAACAAATGTCTTTAATTTTGAAATTTTGGGTGAAAAATTTATCCATGGATGTGCATAAACTGAAGAAATAGTACTGTACCAGTTTTAAATAAAAATGAACGTCAAAATACACATCATGTCCCATAGGAATCTACTTGCATTGATGTTAAACTTGGTAAGTTACGGTAGAAATATTAGGATTTGTATGCACCTTTCAATGAAGTTTGTTTTCAGTACTAGGAAACAAATAAGTATTTCAGGTGGATGAATATTTCTGAGAATAATCTTGTGCAAAGTTGATTACAAATCCACATACATGAATATGAATGTATTTAGGGAGTGAATAATAAGACACATATTTCATATTGTGAAAAATCTGGAGAGTATATATATACAAAACACACACAGACATTATAAAGTGGCAATATATATGCCAATCGAAATTCATGGTGAAATATATATCATTCGTAGATCCCGAAATATTAATTTTAATGAACATGGATTTATGAATAATGTTGTTCAACTAGGAAGGTCACCCATAGGTTGAATTTTAAGATCCAACAGCATTTAGCAGGAGTGATCTCTTCTCATAATTTGTATCTGCCAAGTCAGCCACCTCACAAGAATGTATATGTGATACCAGGTAGGATTCTATATGTGCATATAAAAATACATGTGCTGAATAGGCTACAGAGAAAGGGATACAGGAATTCACATATTCATTAACTTTAAAAACACATGGAGAACTATTTCAATTAAAAATTAACTAGATTTATAACACCTAACCTACATAATGAAACGGCAAGTCCAACTATACACCATGCCTCTTCTGAACTGCTTGTATTTCTATTCTGTTTGAGTTATTTTTCTCCATCATATTAGGAATAGTAGTCAGAGTCTAGTAGGGTATAGTTTCGTGTCAGGGATTCAGTATTTTGAATGGAAAATTGGAAAATGAATCCAATGTGTATGCAAATATGTGCTACACAAAAATCTTCCCACTTTCATCCACAACAATGCCTTGACATTACCTTTGCCACAAGTAAGACACAATTAGAGGAGAAGAGTTAGAAAATACGTGAATACATATCTGGAATGGAATACGCTCAGGATTTCCCAACCTTGGAGGTGATAGAGCAGTTTCCATAAGTAAGGGACATGGTAAACACTCCACAAACATGGAGCTCTGCTGGCCTAAATACTTCTTGAGAAACTGCCTCTGAGGTTGGGCACTTGAAATATATGTTGTTGTCAGGAGCTTTAGCTTCCTTTATAGTGAGCCCATCAAAGCTGGGTCTGCATCTATGTGACCTGGAGGACATGGTTTCTTATTATCCAATGAACCTGAGGCAGCAGTGCTGAATTCTCTCTTTGTAGGTAAACTGTGGCCACTGGGGGCTAAGTGTCACCCCGTGTGGACTGTGAAGCCATTTGGTCCTCTTCCACTTTCTGTTGTGGTTCTTGCTGCTACACTGGGACTTTGGTATTTGCTTCACGAAATACAACAATTTCAACTGGGACACAGTGCTGGAGAGAGTTCTGTCACTGTGGTGGGTCACGGTCTGCAGGAGAATGCACCAACCAGGCTTCTTTCCCACATAGCTTGCACCATTGACCATGTCAACCTGATTCTGAAAATTGCCCTGAAACCTCTCTATATATCAAAATGCCTTTACAAATAAGGGTCTGCTGGCTGCACCATGTCCTTCACAAGGCATTTGGTAGCCAATGGCCAAACCACATGGACCTACCACAGATGTTTTATCACACACCTGCACACCTGCCCACCACTGCTCTAGGCCCACTACTCAGTAGGCTCCAACTTACTGGCATCTTTTTTCTACATTATTTTTATGAAACCCAGTCAATCAAGGCACCCTCTAGTATACTCATGATCAGCAACAGGACACCCAAAGATTCTCCAGTTCCACCTGGTCATGGGATTTTCAAAAATTTCATGGTATTTATCTAGCCATTTTTCAAGGATGAAGTTGGAGGCACTGTGGGTTTCAAGAACCACTAAATGTTGAGGAAGCTCATTTCAATGAAACTCTGGAGAACTCTCATAGGCAAGGCTTCCCAAAGAGTGGCCAAAAGGTCAAATATAGCCAGGCCCATTGAGGTATACGTTGTGAGTTCCATGTGTGTTTTGACTCTCAACTATGGCTACCAAGTCTTTAAGAATAAAATCATGGGATATCTTGGCTGATATTCCCAGTGCTCTGTGGAAAGCCACCCTGGGCCTTGATCTCAGTTTATAAGAGCGACTCTCATGCGTGGCCTCCTAAAATTTCAACACAATTCATGCAATACTTCTCTGAGGTCAGTTCCAGAACTCAGTCTCTAAGGGGATTCACACCAGACTTCAAGCCCAGGTGGACCCTGTCATCTCTTCCAACCGTCACACAAATGACCACAATTAATACCAAAACAATCCCACATTGCCCTCCTCTTCTTCCATAAAGGCACTCATCATAACATCTGGCTGGAGGTTTCCATGAGGGGCACAGCCCAAGACAGTGTCCAAAATAAGCTCCCTTGGCCCTCATTTGCCTAAAGTCAGGGTGGCTTGGACACCCTTCTTGTGCACCAGGAGTGATCTGTAAGCGTAAAAGAAATTGAAATTAAAGTGTAAAAGTTAAAGTGAAAAAGACCGGGTGTTGTAAAGTTTTTAAGCAGCAAGGCTTGAGTTAAAATGTAAAGGACCAGGTATTGTTAAGTTCCTATGCTACACGCAAAACCTGAAATTCCTGTAGCTTGTAGGACAATTCCCGGACTACCCAGTAAATATTCCCCCTGACCGCCTGGTTTTTTAATAACCTAGGACCCTGTGAGGCCTGGCACATAGGCATTGCAGGGCCTAAACCAATCATTTTGAATGTGTACCCCGCTTTAGAACTGACCTATCACTCCCGCCTTACATGTTCCCACCAATAAATGAACTAATCATGTTTAGGAATTGTTGTTTGATTTTCCCGTGGTGTATGATGATTTCTTAAAGGAGACTGTAATATATGTAAAGTCCCGCCCTGCCCAAAAAGTGTACTTAAGCACTGCTCAACCCCTGCTCGGGGCTCTGGGATGCTCTCCCATCTTGAGTGAGCACGTAGCCCCAGCATGCTGGATTGGATCCTCAATAAACGGCTTTTACTGTTGCATGAGCCGCAGTTTCTTGATGGTCTCTTCCTCCAACATTCGCCAGAACCTTACATTTGGTGCATTGGCCGGGAATCACGCAGCGCAGGACAAGGAGACCTCAACGAACCTTTCTGGGGGTAAGTAAGGCGCCTCTTTCCTTCAAAAATGATTATGGAAATCGAAAATAATGTGTTTGGAAAGAATCTCATGAAAAGAACAGTCAAGAAACATGGAGGAATACATATGTTCTGAAGCAAGAAGTAATTGAAAGTGAACCAAATGCCTGCAGATTTGTGAACTTGTGGATGAAAAGTTATATCCTATGATATCCATCAACTGAAGAAATAGTAATGTACCACTGTTGAATAAAAATGAACTTCAAAATACACATCATGTCCCATAGGATTATACTTGCATTAATGTTAAACTGGGTCAGTTACCATGCAAATATTAGGATTTGTAAGCACAATTCACCGAAGTTTGTTTTCAGTACTGGAAAATAAATATGTATTTTATGTGGATGAATTTTTCTGAGAATAATCTTGTGCAAATTTGATTACAAATCCACATACATGAATATGAATGTATTTAGGGAGTGAATAATAAGACACATATATTTAATATTGTGAAAAATCTGGAGAGTATATATATATATATATATATATATATATATATATATATATATATATATATATTTATAAAGATAAAAACACAGACATTAAAATGTAGCAATATATATGCCAATCAAAATTCATCATGAAATATATATCATCCTCATATCCAAAAATATTCTTTTTACTGAGCATGGATTTATGTATAATGTTGTTCATCTAGGAAATTCACCAATTTGTTGAATTTTCAGTTTCATCAGTATTTAGGGGGAGTGATCTCTTTTCACAATTTGTATCATCCAAAAACAGTGAGCTCACAAGAATGTATGTGTGATACCAGGTAGGATTCTAAATATGCATAATAAAATACATGAGATGAATAGGCTACAGAGAAAAGGAGACAGAAATTTACATATGTGTTAACTTTAAAAACTCATGGAGAAGTACTACAATGAAAAGTTGACTAGATTTATAACACATACACTTGATAAAGCAGAAGGCAAGTCCTAGTATACACCATGCCACCTATGAATGGCCTGTATTTCTATTCTGTTAGGTTTCTTTTTCTCCATCATATTAGGATTAGTAGTCAGAGTCTAGTAGGGTATGGGTTAGTGTCAGGGATTCAGTATTTCAAATGGAAAATAGGGAAATGAATCTAATGTGTATGCGAATATTTGTTAGACAAAAATCTTCCTACTGTCATCCAAAAAAATGCCTTGATAGTTCCTTCACCACAAGTAATACACAATTAGTGGAGAAGAGTTTGAAAATCTGTGAATATATATCTGGAAAAGAAAATGCTCAGGAGTTCACAACCTTGGAGGTGGTAGAGGAATTTCCAAAAGTAAGGTAAAGGGTAAACACTTCACAAACATGGAGCTCTGGTGGCCTAATTAATTTCTGAGAAACTGCCTCTGAGTTTGGGCCCTTGAAATGTTTGTTGTTGTCAGGAGCTTTCGCTTCCTTTGTAGTGAGACCATCAAAGCTGCGTCAGCATCTATGTGACCTGGATGACATGGTTCCTTATTTGCAATAGAACATGAGGCAGCAGTTCTGAATTCTCTCTTTGTAGGTAAACTGAGGCCACTGGGGTCTAAGTGTCTAACCATGTGGTCTGTGAAGCCATTTGGTCATACTTCACTTTTCGTGGTGTTTCTTACTGCTGCACTGGGAGTTTGGTATTGGCTTCACAAAATACAAAAAGAAAAACTGGGACACAGTGCTATAGAGAGTACTCTCACGTGTAGTGGGTGAGGGTCTGCAGGAGAATGCACCAACCAGGCTTCTATCCCCAAAAGGTTGCACCCATGTCCATATCAACCTGATTCTGAATATTGCCCTGAAACCTCTCCATATAATAAGGTCCGTTAACTTGTATGGTTCTGCTGGCTGCACCATGTCAGTCACAAGGCATTTGGAAGCCAATGGCAGATCCACATGGCCCCACGACAGATGTTTTATCATACACCTGCCCACCACTGCTCTAGGCCAACTAGTCAGCAGGCCTCAACATTCTGGCATCTCTGTTCTCACCGTTTTCATGAAACCCAGTCAATCAATGCAATGTCTGGTACACTCGTGATCAGCAATAGACATCCAAAGGTTCTCCAGTGCCACCTGTTCATAAGAATTTAAAAAATTTCATGGTTTTTATCTAGCCAATTTTCAAAGATAAATTTGGAGGCACTGTGGCATTCAATTCATTCGGGAACCATGAAATGGTGAGGAAGCTCATTTCAATTAAAGCTCGGGAGAACTCTCAGAGGCAAGGCTTCCCAAAGAGTGGCCAAAAGGTCACATTAAGCCAGGCCCATTGAGGTCTACAATTGAGGGCCATGTTTTTTTTGACTCTCAACTATGGCTTCCAAGTCTTTCTGAATAAAGTCATGTGATATCCTGGCTGAGATTCCCAGTGCTCTTTGAAAGCTATCCTGGGCCTAGATCTCAGTCTCCAAGGGCAACTCTCATGCGTGGCCTCCTAAAATCCCAACACAATTCATGCCAATACTTCTCTGAGATCTGTTCCAGAACTCAGTCTCTAAGGGGAATCACTCCAGAGTTCAAGCACAGGTGGACCCAGTCATCTCTTCCAACCACCACACAAATGACCACAATTAAACCAAAACACTCCCACATGGCCCTCATCTTCTTCAATTTAGAGACTCATCATAACCTCTGGCTGGAGGTTTCCATGAAGGGTGCAGCTTAAGACAGTGTCCAATATAAGCTCACATGCCTCTCATTTGCCTAAAGTCAGGGTGGCATGGAAACTCTTCCTGTGAAGCAGGAGTGATCAAATAGGCCTGCCAATAATACTGCTCTACTTCTCCAATTTGAGGCCTATTCTCTGTGGGGTATAGATTCTTTATGTGAATTGGGGTCATGAGAAAACTCAAGCAACTATGGGCTACCCTCTGCAGGGCTTTGAAGAATCCATTTGAGTGAGTCCAGGAGTTGGACCAAATGTTCTTTAGATATAGAGTTTTGATTAGAGAGTGAGTGTAAATGTCAGCATATGTGAACAGTCAGTCACAGTGATAAACTGGGGAAAATGTGTAGGAAAGCAGATATCAATAGAGACATTAGGAAATAAGGCAAAGTACAAAGTGGGTGATAGGATAAGACATTTTTAACAGGGTTCAGTTTCAATATATAATCTTAGGAAGAAACAAATATGTAGTCACCAATAGGAATGATATTTGAGATCATTAGTTAATCAGGGCATGGATGTTGTTAGTAATACATGCTCACTTTCAATATAGGCTTTGATACAATCATAAGTGTGACCCTTGCATTTTGTTTCAGGAATATTACCGTGATGAAATGTATATGTATATCAGGTGACTACAGTATTTCTTCCACCATTTCTGAAAGCAATATTTTAAAGACTTAAAAATTAGTATTGGGGATACAAACAGGTATACCATCGGTCTACGAATATAGAGATGATGCCTTAATAGACCATACTGTGAATAAATAATATAACTGGTTCAAACGTTAAATAATGGATTGAATTGATATCTGAAAATATATAGGAACTCTTATATTGATATACATACATTCATTCCAACCATTTATACATCTAATGGTAATATTAGCGTTATGGTTTATCATGAAGAGTGTGTGAGTTTGGCTTCAAAAGTGATTATGGAAATCAATAATACTGTGTTTGGAAAGAATCTCATGAAAAGAACAGTCAAGAAACATGGAGGAATACATGTGTTCTGAAGTAGGAAGTGATTGAAAGTGAACCAAATGCCTATAAATTTGTGAAATTGTGGATGAAAGGATATATCCTATAATGTCCATAAACTGCAGAAATAGTAATGTACCAGTGTCTGAATAAAAATGAACTTCAAAATACACATCATGGTCCCATAGGTGTCTACTTACATTGATGTGAAACTGGTTCAGTCACTGTAGAAATATTACGAATTGTATACACCATTCACTTAATTTACTTTTCAGTACTAGGAAAAAATATGTATTTAAGGTGGATGAATATTTCTAAGAATAATTTTGTGAAAAGTTGATTATAAATCTACATACACACACATGAGTTTACTTAGGGAGTGTATAATAAGACACATATATTTCATATTTTGAAAATCTTAAGAGTAGATATCTATATCTATATAGATAGATAGATAAATAGATAGATACACACATACACAGACATTAAAATGTAGCAATATATATGCCATTCGAAATTCATCATGAAATATATATCATCCACGTATCCAAAAATATTCATTTTACTGAACATTTATTTATACATAATATTGTTCATCTAGGAAATTCACCCATAGGTGGAAATTCCAGTTCCATCTGTATTTAGAGGGAGCGATCTCTTCTCACAATTTGTATCTTCCAAAATAAGCGATCTCACAAGAATGTACATGTGATACCAGGTAGAATTCTAAAAATGCATTAAAAAATACATTTGATGAATAGGCTACAGAGAAAGGGAGACAGAAATTTACATATGTGTTAACTTTAAAAACTCATGGAGAAGTATTACAATGAAAAGTTGACTAGATTTATAACACATACCATTGATAAAGCAGAAGGCAAGTCCAAGTATACACCATGCCTCCTATGAAAGGCCTGTATTTCTATTCTGTTAGGTTTCTTTTTCTCCATCATATTAGGTTTAGTAGTCAGAGTCTAGTAGGGTATGGGTTAGTGTCAGGGATTCAGTATTTCAAATGGAAAATAGGAAAATGAATCTAATATGTATGCAAATATGTGCTACACAAAAATCTTCCCACTCTCAGCCAGAACAATTCTTTGACATTACCTTCGCCCCAAATAAGACACAATTAGTGGAGAAGAGTTAGAAAATCTGTGAATACATATGTGGAAAGGAAAATGCTCAGAACTTCACAAACTTGTAGGAGGTAGAACAGTTTACAAAAAGGGAGAGGGTAAACACTTCACAAACATGGAGCTCTGCTGGCCTAATGACTTTTTGAGAAACTGCCTCTGAGGTTGGGCAGTTGAAATATGTTTTTGTCAGGAGCTTTTGCTTCCTTTGTAGTGAGACCATCAATGCTGGGTCTCCATCTATGTGACCTGGATGACATGGTTCCTTATTTTCTAGTGGACATGAGGCAGCAGTGCTGAATTCTCTATTTGTAGGGAAACTTTGGCCACTGGGGTCTAAGTATCTAACCATGTTGTCTGTAAAGCCATTTGTTCATGCTCCACTTTCGTGGTGTTTCTTACTGCTGCACTGTGAGTTTTGTATTGGCTTCACAAAATACAAGGAGCTCCACTGGGACACAGTGCTGGAGGATGTACTCTCATATGTGGTGGGTGAGGGTCTGCAGTAAAATGCACCAATGAGGCTTAAATCCCACATAGCTTTTCAACTCGACAATAGCCCCCTTATTCTGATCATTGGCAGGAATCCTCTCCATATAACAAGATGCCTTTACATAGAAGGGTCTGCTGGATGTACCATGTCAGTGACAAGTCATTTCTAAGCCAATGCCAGATCCACGTGGACCCACAACTGATGTTTTTTCACACACCTACACTCCACTGCTTTATGCCCACTAGTCTGCAGGCTCCAACTTACTGGCATCTATGTTCTACAGCATTTTCATGAAACACAGTCAATTAAGGCACTGTCTGGTACAATCATGATTAGCAACAGGACATCCAAATGTTCTCCAGTGCCACCTGGTCATGGTAATTTCAAAAAATTCATGGTATATATCTAGATATTTTTCAATAATGAAGTTGGAGGCACTGTGGGATTCAATTTATACAGGAACCAATAAATGGTTAGGAATCTCATTTCAATGAAAGCTCTGGTGAACTCTCACAGGCAAGGCTTCCCAAAGAGTGGGCAAAAGGTCTCATGAAGCCAGGCCCATTGAGGTCTACAATGTGAGTTGCATGTGTGTTTTGACTCTCAACTATGGCTGGAATCTTTCAGAATTAAATCTTGTGATATCCTGGCTTAGATTCCCAGTGCTCTGTGTAAAGTCACCCTGGGCCAAGATCTCAGATTCCAATGGTGAATCTCATGTGTGGCCTCCTGAAATCCCAACACAATTCATGGCAATACTTCTCTGAGGTCAGTTACACAACTCAGTCTCTAAGGGGAATCACAACAGAGTTCAAGCCCAGGTGGACCCAGGCATCTCTTCCAATTGCTACACAAATGATGACAATTAAAACCAAAACACTCTCACACGGCCCTCTTCATCTTTTATATAGACACTAATCATAACCTCTAGCTGGAGGTTTCCATGAGGGGCACAGCCCAAGACAGTGTCAAAAATAAACTCCCTTGCCCCTCATTTGCCTAAAGTCAGGGTGGCCTGGACAAAGTTAGTGTGAAACAGAAGTGATCAAATAGGCCTGCCGTTAATACTACTCCACTTCTCAAATTTGAGGCCTACTGACTGTGGGGTATAGATTTTTAGTGTGAATTGGAGTTATAAGAAAACCCAAGCACCTATTGTCTCCCCTCTGCAGCCCTTTGAAGAACTTATTTGACACAAATGATCCCTATTCTCACTTGATGGAGGTCAGGAATCTTACAGAGGAAGGCGAGAGGCATCATCCACAATCACTGATCTTTTTTCCATTTAGGTTTTGGATGCCCACATGGGATCTTTCTTTAGATTCATCAGGTGCTGAAAATCTAAACCACAGGCTCACACAGGGCCAAGAGGCTGATTCAGACACATCCATTTCCAAAGCTATGAAGCAAAGAGCCACAGGTGATGCCCATTCATTTCCATTTTAAAACTGTTTTCTTCAGGCTTCACAAAGGGGTGGCCTGAGGCAAAGACCTTTCTGACATTCAGAGCAACAGAACAATAGGTAATCAAAAGGCCCCAAGCAGGGTTTCTCCACGGAGACTTTCCTGGTTACTCTGATATATGAGTTTTCTGAGATGCTCGCCATTCCCTTCAGCTATCCAGTACATGGCCATGTCACAGAGCTTGGAGGTGGTACATATCTTGTACAAAAATACATGATACTAATCTTGAGAGTGGCCAGAATTCATGAAAAAATGGAAAATTAGGTAGATAGCCGGTGTTGCCCATGGATAAGGCAAGCCTCAGTCCATTCATTAATTGGAAAGGATGCATGCTGGGAAGCTTTCTACTAGACAGGACACAACCAATGAGCTATTTTTTTTCTAATATCTACAAAGAAAAATACAGTGGGATACACAGACATAGAAACAGTCTCCTTGTCAAATGACTTACTGGAAACAGTCCACTCCAAACCAAACAAACCTCCTTTTTTACCTATTCTCAGAACATGAGAAAAAAACCACAAACACAAACCAACACCCACAAATGCAACTTTTTCCCACAAGTAGGTCTGTCACTATCTGGAGTGTCCTCTGACTGGTAGGCCATATGATGTTCCCCAGAAATGGCCTTTCTGTCTCACATCTGGTCTCCTTGGTCAACTCTGTGAAGTTGTCAGGAGGCAGTGGTGAGCCAATTCCTGTCCTCTCAGGAAAGACCCCTCTTCAGAGCTTTCTTGGTATTTGGCAACCCTTACATCAGTAGGTACCAAGAAAGACTGACTCTGTCCTTAGTGAATCCAAACAAGTGAGCCCACTGCAACTGGGACTGGGACTGGCTCTGGGTGCCTGGCTTCCTGGATCACAAAATTCAGAGAGTTCCATCACCAAGGAAATGAGGTGAGGTCACTACCTTCAGGAAATAAATGAGGTCCCTGTCTTGGCCACCACTTTGTCCTAACAGTTGCGTCCTAGTGTCTCCTGACATGGAGGCTGCCCTACTTCCTGTGATACATTCACATGTTAGAATGGTATAGAAACCATAGTCACCTGGGAACAGCTCTCCACACAGGCCTGCTTTGGTCCATCTTCCCTGCATTAAAAATAGAGAGGATGACTCAGACACATCCTTTCATCCTGACCATGTTGTTTGCCATGGAATATGACTTTTGTTCTCTCAGGTCTTTCATAGCTGCCAACATCTTCTCCAGGGATTATTTCTGCATGGATTTTGAGGTACTCAGCAGCTGGAAGATCTCCTAACTTCCTGTATTGTAATATCAACTTTATCCCTCCTCTTCTGTAAAGTGAGATTGAGGGAACATTGTATGGTTAGGGTCAATAGCATGTTCCATTTGGCTTAGGAATCATTCTGCTGGATGAATAATGGTATTGGGAACCAGCGATATTTAAAAGAATATAGAGGTAAAATATAAGTATGAAAACAGAAATCTAGGTAATATTTTAAGCCCAGAAGGATTTGGGCCCTTGATTGGGATCCTTAGCTTGAGTAATGTTTTGCACCGAGGTCTCAGTTAAATCGATATACAATGGCATAAGACCCTGTACCTCAGATGATTGAATGTAGAAGAGAACATCCAGTGAAAAAGGGATAGTGTGTAGGATTAGAAAGATAGTCCGTAGGTTTAGAAGGAAGAGTGAGTCTAGGATTTGGACCAAAAGTTCTTTAGCAATAGGTTTCGGTTAGAGAGTGAATATTAATGGCACCATATGTGAAAAGTCGGGCACAATGATGAACTGGGAAAAAATATGTAGGAAAGCAGACATAAATAGAGACATTAGGAAATCAGGCAAAGTATAACGTGAGTGATAGGATTAGACATTTTCAACAGGGTTGAGGTTGAATACATAATCTTAAAAAGAAACAAAAATGTAGTCACCAATTGGATTGACATTTGAGAGCATTACGCAAACTGGGCATGGATGTTTTTAGTAATCCATGTTCACATTCCATTGAGGCTTTATTGCAATCATACCGGTGACCTTTGCATTTTGTGTCCAGAATATTACTGTGATAATATGTATATGTAGATCAGGTGACATGAGTATTTCTTCCACCTTTTCTGGGAGCAATATTTTGAAAACATATGAATTAGTACTGGGGATACTAATAGGTTTACCCTGTGTTGATGAATATAGAGATGATGCATTAATAGACCATACTGTGAAAAAATTATATGACTGGTTCCAAATTTAAATAATGGATTGTTTTAATATCTGAAAATATAGAGGAAATCATATATTGATATACGTACATTAATTCCAACCAGTTATATATCTAATGGTATTATTAGGGTTACCGTTTATCATGAATAGTGTGTGAGTTTTGCTTCAAAAATGATTATTCAATCGAAAATAACGTGTTTAGAAAGAAGTCCAGTGAAAAGACCCGTCAAGAAACATGAAGGAATATATGTGTTCCGAAGGAGGAAGTGATTGAAAGTGAACCAAATATTTATAAATTTGTGAACTTGTGAATGAAAGGATATATTTTATGATGTCCATAAACTGAATAAATAATAACGTACCAAGTTTGAATAAAAATGAACTTTAACAAACACATCATATCAAATAGGAATGTATTTGCATTGATGTTAAACTTGGTCAGTTACTCTAGAAATATTAGGATTTGTAAGAACCCTTCCCTGAAGTTAGTTTTCAGTACTAGGAAACAAATATGTATGTCAGTGGATGTATATTTCTGAGAATAAACTTGTTAAAAGTTAATTATAAATCCACATATATGAATATGAATGAATTCAGGCGGTGTATAAGAAGACATATATTTCATATTTTGGAAAATCTGGAGACTATATATATATATATATATATATATATATATATATATATATAGACACACAAACACACACACATTATAATGTCACAATATATATGTCAATCGAAATTCATCATGAAAAATAACTCATCCGCATATCCCAAAATATTTATTTTACTGAACATGGATGTATGTAGAATGTTGTTCATCTAGGAAGCTCACCCATGGGTGGAATTTTCTGTACCAACAGCATTTAGGAGGAGTGATCTCTTCTCACAAATAGTATCTGCCAAGTCAGCCACCTCACAAGAATGTACGTGTGAAACCAGGTAGGATTCTATTTGTGCATATAAAAATACATGTGCTTAATAGGCTACAGAGAAAGGGAGACAGGAATTCATATATTTCTTAACTTTAAAAACACATGGAATAGTGTGTAGTGTCCCTCTTTATCCCTTTTGATTAACTTTGGCTTAAAAAAAGAATTTTATTGAGAATTTTTGTATATATGTTTGTCAGGAATATTGCTCTGAAGTTTTCTTTCCTTGATGTGTCTTTGTCTGATTTTGGTATGTGAGTGATACTATCCTCATGAAATGAGTTTGGAGGAGTTCCATGCTTTTCTATTTTATGGAATAATTTGAGGAGTATTGTGATGAATGCTTCTTTGAAGGTCTTGTAGAACTTGACTGAGAATCTGTCTGTTCCTGGGCGTTGCTTGATTGGTAGGCTGTTGACAGCAACTTCTATTTCATTGCTTGAAATTGATTTGTTTAAATTGTTCATGTCCTACTAATTCAGTTTGGGTATATCTCTAAAATTTTATTGATGTCATCATGGTATTTTAATTTATTAGAGTATAAATTTTCAAATTAGTTTTTAATTATTCTCTGTATTTTAGTTGTGTACTCTGTAAAAGTTCTTTTACGATCCTTAATTTTAGTAATTTGAGGTTTTTTTTCTTCATTAGCTTGGTTAAGCATGTGTCAATTTTATTTAGTTTTCGAAGATTAAATTTTGTTTTGTGTCAAAAAAAAATAACATATGGAAAAGTATTTCAGCAAATTGAATAGATTTATAACTCCTACCTTATATCATGCAAAAGGCAAGTCCAACTATACACCATGTCCCTTCTGAAATGCTTGTATTTCTATTCTGTTTGGGATATTTTTCTCCATTATATTAGTATTAGTAGTCAGAGTCTAGTAGGGTATATGAATGTTTCTGAGAATAATCTTGAGAAAAGATGATTATAAATACACATTCATGAATATGAAAAATTTAGGAAGTGCAAAATAAGACAAAAATATTCCATATTTTCAAAAATTTGGAGAGTATATCTATATCTATCTATATCTATATCTATATCTATACACACACACACACACACACACACAACACTCACAGACATTAAAAAGTACCAATATAAATGCCAATAGGAATTCATCAGTAAATATATATCATCCACAGATGCAAAAATATTTATTTTACTGAACATGAGTTTATGTATAATGTTGTTCTACTAGGACGCTCTCCTATAGGTTGAATTTTCATTTAAAACAGTTTTAGGAGGAGTGAACCCTTCTCACAATTTGTATCTGCCAAGACAGCCACCTCACAAAAATGTACGTGTGATACCTGGTAGGATTCTATATGTGCATATAAATATACATATGTGAATAGGCTACAGAAAAGGAAAACAAGAATTCACATATTTGTTAAATTTAAAAACACATGGAGAATATTTCCATTAAAATTTGACTAGATTTATAACACCTACCTTATATAATGCAAATGTCAAGTCCAAATATACAACATGTCTCCTCTGAAGTGCTTGTATTTCTATTGTGTTGGGTTAATTTTTCCCATTATAATAGGATGAATAGTCTGAGTCTACTAGGTATGGGTTAGTTTCAGGGATTCAGTATTTGAATGGAAAATTGGAAAATGAATCCAATGTGTATGTAAATATATGCTGCACAAATATCCTCCCGCTCTCATCCAGAACAATGCCTTGATATTACCTTCACCCCAAGTAAGACGCAATTAGAGGAGAAGAGTTACAAAATCAGTGAATACATATCTGGAATGGAAAATGCTCAGGAGTTCACAACCTTTGAGGTGGTAGAGGAGTTTCCAAAATTAAGGGACAGGGTAAACACTCCACAAACATGGAGCTCTGTTGGCCTAAAAACTTTTTGAGAAACTGCGTCTGAGCTTCTGCAATTGAAACATATGTTGTTTTCAGATGATTTGGCTTCCTTTGTAGTGAGACCATCAAAGCTGGGTCTGCATCTATGTGACCTGGAGGACATGGTTTCTTATTTTCCAATGAACAAGATGAAGCAGTGCTGAATCCTCTCTTTGTAGGTAATCTGAGGCCACTGGGGACTAAGTGTCTCCCCGTGTGGACTGTGAAGCCATTAGGTCCTCCACCACTTTTTGTGGTGTTTTTCCTGCTGCATTGTGAGTTTGGTATTTGTTTCACGAAATACTAGGAGCTAAACTGAGACACAGTGCTGGCGGGAGTTGTGTCACGAGTGGTGGGTCAGGGTCTGCAAGAGAATTCACAAACTAGGCTTCTATCTCTCACAGCTTGGCCCATTGCCCCCTTGTCCATATCAACCTGATTCTTCATTTTCCTCTGAAAACTCTCCATATAACAAGATGCCTTTACATATAAGGGTCTGCTGGCTGCACCATGTCAGTTACAAGCCATTTGGAATCCAATGGTAGATCCACATGGCCCTACCACGGATGTTGTATCAAACACCTCCCCACCACTGCTCTAGACCCACTACTCAACAGGCTCCAACTTACTGTCATCTCTGTTCTACATCATTTTCATGAAACTCAGTAAATCAAGGCACAGTCTGGTATACTCATGAACAGTAACAGGACATCCAATATTTCTCCAGTGCCACCTGGTCATAGGAATTTTAAAAATTTCATGGTATTTATCTATCCATTTCTCGAGCATGAAGTTGGAGGCACTGTGGATTTCAATTCATGCAGCAAACATTAAATCTTGAGGAAGCTCATTTCAATGAATTCTCTGGAGAACTCTCACAGGCAAGGCTTCCCAAAGAGTGGACAAAAGGTCACATTAGGCCAGGCCCATTGAGGTCTACCATATGAGGTCCATGTGTGTTTTGACTCTCAACTATGGCTGCCATTTCTTTAACAATAAAATCATGTGATATCCTTGCTGAGATTCCCAGGCCTCTGTGGAAATCCACCCGGGGCCTAGGTCTCAGTTTCCAAGAGCGACTTTCATGCTTGGCCTATTAAAATCCCAACAAAATTCATGACAATGTTTCTCTGAGTTCAGTTCCAAAACCCAGTCTCTAAGGGGTATCACACCAGAGTTCAAGCCTACGTGTACCCAGTCATTTTTTCCAATGCCACACAAATGACCAAAATTAAAACCAAAACACTCCCACATGGCCCTCATCTTATTCCATATAGGGAATCATCTTAACCTCTGGCTGGAGGTTTCCATGAGGGGCGCAGCCCAAGACAGTGTCCAAAATCAGCTCGTTTGCCCCTCATTTGCCTAACGTCAGGGTAGCCTGGACACAGTTTCTGTGAACCAGGAGTGAACAAATAAGCCTGCCGTTAATACTTCTGTCTTCCTCCAATTTGACGCCTACTGATTTTAGATATCGATTCTTTAGGTGATTTAGAGTCATGCAAAAACACAAGCACCTCTGCAGGGCTTTGAAAAACTCATTTGACCCAAAGAATCCCTATTCTCATTTGATGGAGTGCAGGAACCTAACAGAGGAAGGCAAGAGACTTCATCCACAATGAATGATATTTTTTGCCATTTTGGTTTTGGAAGCTCACATGAGATCATTCTTAAGATCCATCAGGTGCTGAGAATCTAAGTCACAGCCACACACAGGTCCAAGAGGCTGATAAAGACACATCCCTTTCGAAAGCAATTAAGCAAGAGCCACAGGTGAGGCCCATTCATTTCCATTTGAAAACTGTTTTCTTCAGGCTTCACAAAGGGGTGGCCTGAGCAAAGACCTTCCTGACATTCAGTGCAACACAACAATAAGTAAGCAAAAGGCCCAAAGCAGGGTTTCTGCACTGAGACTATCCTGGTCACACTGATATCTGAGTTTTCTGAGATGCTCGCCATTCTCTTCAGCTATCCAGTACATGGTCATGTCACAGAGCTTGGAGGTGGTACATATTTAGGACACAAATCCATGATCCTATTCTGGAGAGTGGCCAGAATTCAGGAAGAAAACAACAACTTAGAAAAATAGCAGGTGTTGCACATCGATAAGACAAGCTGCAGTCCATTCATATATTGGGCAGGATGAATTATGGGAAGATTTATACTAGACAGGACACATCCATTAATGCATTCTCTTTTCTAATGTGTACAACAACGGACACAGTGGGATACACAGAAACAGAAACACTCGCCGTGTCAAATGACTTACTAGAAACTGTCCAGTCCAATCCAAACAAACCGCCTTTCCTATCTATTCTCAGAACATGAGACAAAACAACAAACCCACACCCACTCCCACAAAGGCACCTCCTTCCCCCAAGTAGGTCTGTGACTATCCGGAGTGTCCTCTGACCAGTGGGCCATACAATGTTCCCCCAAAATGGCCTGTCTTCTCTCAGATTGTGTTTCCTTGACCAACTCTGTGAAGATGTCAGGAAAAAGTGGTTATCCACTACCTGTTTTCTCAGAAATGGTCCACCTTCAGAGCTCTCCTGACATTTTGCCATTCTCACATCATTAGGTACCAAGAAAATTGACTCTGTCCTTGGGAAATCCAAACAAGTGAGCCCACTGGGACTGGGACTGGGACTGCATCTGGGTGCCTGGCTTCTTGGATACCAAGTTCAGAGAGTTCCATCACCAAGGAAATGAGGTATGTCACATTCTTTGGAACTGAATGAGGTCCCTGCCTTGGCACCCACTTTGTCCAAACAGTTGCTTCCAAGGGTAACATAAGATGGAGGTTGCCCCTACTTCCTGTGACACTTTCATAAGGTAGAATGTATATCAACCATTGGCACCCAGGAACATCTCTCCACTAAGGCCTGGTTTGGTCCCTCTTCTCTACAATAAGAAGAGAGATGCAGATTCAGAAACATCCCTTCATTCTGACCAGGTTGTTTGCCATGGAAGATGACTTTTGCTCTCTCAGTTGCTTCATACCTGTGTACAACTTATCCAGGTATCATTTTTGCATGGACATTTGAGGTTCTCATTAGGTGGAAGGTCCCCAACTTTCCTGTATTGTAAGAACCACTCTGTCCCTGCTCTTCTGTAAAATGATTGAGGGAACAGTGTATACTTGGGGTTAAAAACAGGTTTGATTTGGGTTACGAACGATTCTGTGCGATGAATAATGGTATTGGTAACTTGCAATATTTACAAGAATATAGAGGTGATATATAAGTATGAAAAGAGAAATCTAGGTATGATTTGAAGCCCAGAAGGGTTTTGCCCTTGATTGGGATACTTAGCTTTGAATTATGTTCTGCAAAGATGTCTCAGATAATTCGATATACAATGGCATAGGACTTTGTACATTGGATGATTTAATTTAGAAGAGAACATCCAGTCAAAAAGGGATATTCATTACGATTAGGAAGATAGTCGGTAGGTTTAGGAAGAAGAGTGAGTATAGGATTTGGACCAAAAGTTCTTTAGCAATACACTTTTGGTTATAGAGTGAATGTAAATGTCAGCTCATATGAAGAGTCAGTCACTATGTTGAACTGGGGAAAATATGTAGAAAAGCAGATATCAATAGAAACATTACGAAATCAGGCAAATTATAAAGTGAGTGATAGAATTGGACATTTTCAACAGGGTTGGGTTTGAATATATAAATTAGGAAAAAACAAAAATGTAGTCACCAATAGGATTGACAATTGACAGCATTAGGCAACCTAGACACGGATGTTTTTAGAAATCCATGTTCACTTTCCATTTAGGATTTGGTACAATCATAAGTGTGACCTTTCCATTTTTGTCCAGAATATTACTGTGATAATGAGGTGACATGAGTATTTCTTTAACCATTTCTGGGAGCAATATATTGAAGATGTAAAATAAGAATCGGGGTACAAAGAGGTGTACCCTGTTTCTATGAACATAGAGAAAAAGCATGAATAGACCATACTGTGAATAAATAATATAACTTTTTTGAACTTGAAATAATGAATTGAACTGATATCTGAAAAATTAAAGGAAATCGTATATTGATATACAATCATTCATTCCAACCAGTGATATATCTAATGGAAATATTAGTGTTTTGGTTTATCATGAAGAGTGTGTGAGGTTTGCTTAAAAATGATTATGGAAATTCAAAATAATGTGTATGGAAAGAAGTCTCATGAAAAGACCAGTCAAGAAACCCTGAGAATACATGTGTTCAGAAGCAAGAAGTGATTAAAGTTGAAACAAATGCCTATTAATTTGTGAACTTGTGGATGAAATGTATATCCTATGATGTGCAAAAACTGAAGAAACAATAATGTACCAGTGTCGAATACAAATGAATGACAAATTACATATCATGTCCCATAGGAGTCTACTTGCATTGATGTTAGACTGGGTCAGTTACTGTAGAATAATTAGGATTTGTATGCACCATTCACTGAAGTTAGTTTTCAGTACTAGGAAACAAATATGTATTTCAGGTGGATGAATATTTCTGATTATAATCTTGTGAAAAGTGGATTATAAATCCACATACATGAACATGAATGAATTTAGAGAGTGTATATTAGACATGTATATTTCATATTTTGAAAAATTTGGAGAGTATATCTATATCTATATCTACACACACACACACACACACACACACACACACACACAAACACACACAACACTCACAAACATTAAAAAGTGCCAATATACATGCGAATCGAAATTCATCAGTAAATATATATCATCCACAGATGCAAACATATTTATTTTACTGAACATGAGTTTATGTATAATGTTGTTCTACTCGGACGCTCTCCTATAGGTTGAATTTTCATTTCCAACAGCATTTAGGAGGAGTGAACTCTTCTCACAATTTGTATCTGCCAAGACAGCCACCTCACAAAAATGTACGTGTGATACCTGGTAGGATTCTATATATGCATATAAATATACTTGTGTTAATAGGCTACAGAAAAGGGAAACAAGCATTCATATATTTGTTAAGTTTAAAAACACATGGAGAATATTTCCATTAAAATTTGACTAGATTTATATCTCCTAACTAATATAATGCAAATGTCACGTCCAACTATACAACATGTCTCCTCTGAAGTCCTTGTATTTCTATTGTGTTGGGTTAATTTTCCCCATTATATTAGGATGAATAGTCTGAGTCTACTTGGTATGGGTTAGTGTCAGGGATTCAGTACTTCGAATAGAAAATTGGAAAATGAATCCAATATGTATGTAAATATATGCTGCACAAATATCCTCCCGCTCTCATCCAGAAGAATGCCTTGACATTACCTTCACCCCAAGTAAGACACAATTAGAGGAGAAGAGTTACAAAATCAGTGAATACATATCTGGAATGTAAAATGCTCAGGAGCTCACAACCTTGGAGGTGGTAGAGGAGTTTCCAAAACTAAGGGACAGGGTAAACACTCCACAAACATGGAGCTCTGCTGGCCTAAAACCTTTTTGATAAACTGCCTCTGAGCTTCCGCACTTGAATTATATATTGTTTTCAAGAGATTTGGCTTCCTATGTAGTGAGACCATCAAAGCTGGGTCTACATCTATGTGACCTGGAGGACATGGTTTCTTATTTTCCAATGAACAAGATGAAGCAGTGTTGAATCCTCTCTTTGTAGGTAAACTGAGGCCACTGAAGACAAATTGTGTCCCCATGTGAACACCGAAGCCATTTGGTCCTCCTCCACATTTTGTGGTTATTTTTCTGCTGCACTGTGAGTTTGGTATTTGTTTCCCGAAATACTAGGAGCTAAACTGGGACACAGTGCTGGAGGGAGTTCTGTCACGTGTGGTGGGTCAGGGTCTACAAGAGAATGCACCAACTAGGCTTCTATCTCTCACTGCTTGCCCCATTGGCCCCATGTCCATATCAACCTGATTCTTCATTTTCCTCTGAAAACTCTCCATATAACAAGATGCCTTTACATATAAGGGTCTGCTGGCTGCACCATGTCAGTTACAAGCCCTTTGGAATCCAATGGTAGATCCACATGGCCCTACCACGGATGTTGTATCAAACACCTCCCCACCACTGCTCTAGACCCACTACTCAGCAGGCTCCAACTTACTGGCATCTCTGTTCTACACCATTTTCATGAAACTCAGTAAGTCAAGGCACTGTCTGGTATACTCATAATCAGCAACAGGACATCCAATGTTTCTCCAGTGCCACCTGGTCATAGGAATTTCAAAAATTTCATGGTATTTATCTAGCCATTTTTCAAACATTAAGTTGGAGGCAATGGGGGTTTCCATTCATTCAGAAAACATTAAATGGTGAGGAAGCTCATTTCAATGAATTCTCTGGAGAACTCTCACAGGCAAGGCTTCCCAAAGAGTGGACAAAAGGTCACATTAGGCCAGGCCCATTGAGGTCTACAATGTGAGGTCCATGTGTGTTTTGACTCTCAACTATGGCTGCCATTTCTTTAAGAATAAAATCATGTGATATCCTTGCTGAAATTCCCAGGCCTCTGTGGAAATCCACCCGGGCCTAGGTCTCAGTTTCCAAGAGTGACTTTCATGCGTGGCCTCTTAAAATCCCAACAAAATTCATGGCAATGCTTCTCTGAGTTCAGTTCCAAAACCCAGTCTCTAAGGGGAATGACACCAGATTTCAAGCCCACATACACCCAGTCATTTTTTCCAATGCCACACAAATGAACATAATTAAAACCAAAACAAAAAACAAAACACTCCCACATGGCCCTCATCTTATTCCATATAGTCAATCATCTTAACCTCTGGCTGGAGGTTTCCATGAGGGGCGCAGCCCAAGACAGTGTCCAAAATCAGCTCGTTTGCCCCTCATTTGCCTAAAGTCAGGGAAGCCTGGAAACCGTTTCTGTGAATGAGGAGTGAACAAATAAGCCTGCAGTTAATACTTCTGTGTTTCTCCAATTTGAGGCCAACTGAATTTAGGTATCGATTCTTTAGGTGATTTCGAGTCATGCGAAAACACAAGCACCTCTTCAGGGCTTTGAAGAACTCATTTGACCCAAAGAATCCCTATTCTCATTTGATGGAGTGCAGGAACCTAACAGAGGAAAGCAAGAGACTTCATTCACAATGAATGATATTTTTTGCCATTTTGGGTTTGGAAGGTCACATGGGATCTTCTTAAGATCCATCAGGTGCTGAGAATCTAAGTCACAGCCACACAAAGGTCCAAGAGTCTGATAAAGACACATCCCTTTCCAAAGCAATTAAGCAAAGAGCCACAGGGGAGGCGCATTCATTTCCATTTGAAAACTGTTTTCTTCAGGCTTCACAAAGGGGTGGCCTGAGGCAAAGACCTTCCAGACATTCAGTGCAACACAACAATAAGTCAGCAAAAGGCCCAAAGCAGGGTTTCTGCACTGAGACTTTCCTGGTCACACTGATATCTGAGTTTTCTGAGATGCTCGCCATTCTCTTCAGCTATCCAGTACGTGGCCATGTCACAGAGCTTGGAGGTGGTACCATTTTGGACACAAATCCATGAGCCTATTCTGGAGAGTGGCCAGAATTCGGGAAGAAAACAACAACTTAGAAAGATAGCAGATGTTGCACATCGATAAGACAAGCTGCAGTCCATTTATATATTGGCAGGATGAATTATGGGAAGATTTATACTAGACAGGACACATCCATTAATGCATTCTCTTTTCTAATGTCTACAACAATGGACACAGTGGAATACACAGAAACAGAAACACTCGCCGTGTCAAATGACTTACTAGAAACTGTCCACTCCAAACCAAACAAACCTACTTTCCTATCTATTCTCAGAACATGAGACAAAACAACAAACCCACACGCACTCCCACAAAGGCACCTCCTTCCCCCAAGTAGGTCTGTGACTATCTGGGGTGTCCTCTGACTGGTTGGCCATACTATGTTTTCCCGAAATGTCCTGTCTTCTCTCCGATCTTGTTTCCTTGAACAACTCTGTGAAGAAGTCAGGAAAAAGTGGTTAGCCACTACCTGTTTTCTCAGGAAAGGTCCATCTTCAGAGCTCTCCTGGCATTTGGCCTTCCTCACATCATTAGGTACCAAGAAAACTGACTCTGTCCTTGGTAAATCCAAACAAGTGAGCCCACTGGGACTGGGACTGGGACTGCCTCTGGCTGCCTGGCTTCTTGGATACCAAGTTAAGAGAGTTCCATCACCAAGGAACTGAGGTATGTCACATTCTTTGGAACTGAATGAGGTCACTGCCTTGGCAACCACTTTGTCCTAACAGTTGCTTCCAAGGGTAACATAAGATGGAGTTTGCCCCTACTTCCTCTGACACTTTCATAAGGTAGAATGTATATCAACCATTGGCACCCTGGAACAGCTCTCCACCCAGGCCTGGTTTGGTCCATGTTCTCTACAATAAGAAGAGAGAGGCCGATTCAGACACATCCCTTCATCCTGACCAGGTTGTTTGCCATGGAAGATGACTTTTGCTCTCTCAGGTGCTTCATACCTGCTTACAACTTCTCCAGGTATGATTTGTGCATGGACATTTGAGGTTCTCTTAATGTGGAAGGTCCCCAACTCTCCTGTATTGTAAGAACCACTCTGTCCCTGCTCTTCTGTAAAATGATTGAGGGAACAGTGTATACTGGGGGTTAAAAACAGGTTTGATTTTGGTTATGTATGACTCTGTGCGATGAATAATGGTATTGGGAACCTGAAATATTTACAAGAATATTGAGGTGAAATATAAGTATGAAAACAGAAATCTAGGTATGATTTGAAGCCCAGAAGGGTTCTGCCCTTGATTGGGATACTGAACTTTGAATTATGTTCTGCAAATTTGTCTCAGATAATTTGATATACAATGGCATGAGACCTTGTACATTGGATGATTGAATTTAGAAGAGAACATCTAGTCAAAAAGGGATATTCAGTAGGATTAGGAAGATAGTCAGTAGGTTTCGGAAGAAGAGTGAATATAGGATTTGGACCAAAAGTTCTTTAGCAATAGACTTTCAGTTATAGAGTGAAAGTATATTTCAGCACATATGAAGAGTCAGTCACTATGTTGAACTGGGGAAAATATGTAGAAAAGCAGATATCAATAGAAAAATTACGAAATCAGGCAAAGTATAAAGTGAGTGATAGAATTAGACATTTTCAACAGGGTTGAGTTTGAATATATAAATTAGGAAAAAACAAAAATGTAGTCACCAATAGGATTGACAATTGACAGCATTAGGCAACCTGGAAATGGATGTTTTTAGAAATCCATGTTCACTTTCCATTTAGGCTTTGGTACAATCATAAGTGTGACCTTTCCATTTTTTGTCCAGAATATTACTGTGATAATGAGGTGACATGAGTATTTCTTTCACCATTTCTGGGAGCAATATATTGAAGATGTAAAATAGAATCGGGGGTAGAAAGAGGTGTACACTGTTTCTATGAACATAGAGAAAAAGCATGAATAGACCATACTGTGAATAAATAATATAACTTTTTTGAACTTCAAATAATGAATTGAACTGATATCTGAAAAATTAAAGGAAGTCGTATATTGATATACAATCATTCATTCCAACCAGTTATATATCTAATGGAAATATTAATGTTTTGGTTTATCATAAAGAGTGTGTGAGTTATGCTTCAAAATGATTATGGAAATTCAAAATAATGTGTTTGGAAAGAAGTCTCATGAAAAGACCATTCAAGAAACCCTGACAATACATGTGTTCTGAAGCATGAAGTGATTAAAGTTGAAACAAATGCCTATTAATTTGTGAACTTGTGGATGAAATTTATATCCTATGATGTGCAAAAACTGAGGAAACAATAATGTAGCAGTGTCGAATACAAATGAATGACAAATTACATATCATGTCCCATAGGAGTCTACTTGCATTGATGTTAGACTGGGTCAGTTACTGTAGAATAATTAGGATTTGTATGCACAATTCACTGAAGTTAGTTTTCAGTACTAGGAAACAAATATGTATTTCAAGTGGATGAATATTTATAATTATAATCTTGTGAAAAGTTGATTACAAATCCACATACATGAACATGAATGAATTTAGAGAGTGTATATTAGACACATATATTCCATATTTTGAAAAATTTGGAGAGTATATCTATATCTATATCTACATCTATATATATATCTATATCTATCTATCTATTTATATATATATATATATATATACACACACACACACGCACACACACACACACACACACACAACACTCACAGACATTAAAAAGTACCAATATAAATGCCAATGGAAATTCATCAGTAAATATATATCATCCACAGATGCAAACATATTTATTTTACTGAACATGAGTTTATGTATAATGTTGTTGTACTAGGACGCTCTCCTATAGGTTGAATTTTCATTTCCAACAGCATTTAGGAGGAGTGAACTCTTCTCACAATTTGTATCTGCCAAGACAGCCACCTCACAAAAATGTATATGTGATACCTGGTAGGATTCTATATATGCATATAAATATACATGTGTGAATAGGCTACAGAAAAGGGAAACAAGAATTCACATATTTGTTAAGTTTAAAAACACATGGAGAATATTTCAATTAAAATTTGACTAGATTTATAACTCCTACCTTATATAATACAAATGTCAAGTCCACCTATACAACATGTCTCCTCTGAAGTGCTTGTATTTCTATTGTGTTGGGTTAATTTTCCCCATTATATTAGGATGAACTGTCTAAGTCTACCAGGTATGGGTTAATGTCAGGGATTCAGTACTTCGAATGGAAAATTTGAAAATGAATCCAATGCGTATGTAAATATATGCTGCACAATTTCCTCCCGCTCTCATCCAGAAGAATGCCTTGACATCACCTTCACCCCAAGTAAGACACAATTAGAGGAGAGGAGTTACAAAATCAGTGAATACATATCTGGAATGGAAAATGCTCAGCAGTTCACAACCTTGGAGGTGGTAGAAAAGTTTCCAAAACTAAGGGACAGGGTAAACACTCCACAAACATGGAGCTCTGCTGGCCTAAAATCTTTTTGAGAAACTCCTCTGAGATTCCGCACTTGAAATATATGTTGTTTTCAGGAGATTTGGCTTCCTTTGTAGTGAGACTATGAGAGCTGGGTCTGCATCTATGTGACCTGGAGGACATGGTTTCTTATTTTCCAAAGAACTAGATGAAGCAGTGCTGAATCCTCTCTTTGTAGGTTAACTGATGCCACTGGAGACTAAGTGTCTCCCCGTGTGGACTGTGAAGCCATTTGGTCCTCCTCCACTTTTTGTGGTGTTTTTCCTGCTGCACTGTGAGTTTGGTATTTGTTTCACGAAATACTAGGAGCTAAACTGGGATGCAGTGCTGGAGGGAGTTGTGTCACGTGTGGTTGGTCAGGGTCTGCAAGGGAATGCACCAACTAGGCTTCTATCTCTCACAGCTTGGCCCATTGCCCCCTTGTCCATATCAACCTGATTCTTCATTTTCCTCTGAAGACTCTCCATATAACAAGATGCCTTTACATATAAGGGTCTGCTGGCTGCACCATGTCAGTTACAAGCCCTTTGGAATCCAATGGTAGATCCACATGGCCCTACCACGGATGTTTTATCAAACACCTCCCCACCACTGCTCTAGACCCACTACTCAGCAGGCTCCAACTTACTGGCATCTCTGTTCTACACCATTTTCATGAAACTCAGTAAATCAAGGCACTGTCTGGTATACTCATAATCAGCAACAGGACATCCAATGTTTCTCCAGTGCCACCTGGTCATAGGAATTTCAAAAATTTCATGGTATTTATCTAGCCATTTTTCAAGCATGAAGTTGGAGGCACTGTATGTTTCAATTCATGCAGCAAACATTAAATGGTGAGGAAGCTCATTTCAATGAAATCTCTGGAGATCTCTAAAAGGCAAGGCTTCCCAAAGAGTGGACAAAAGGTCACATTAGGCCAGGCCCATTGAGGTCTACAATGTGAGGTCCATGTGTGTTTTGACTCTCAACTATGGCTGCCATTTCTTTAAGAATAAAATCATTTGATATCCTTGCTGAGTTTCCCAGGCCTCTGTGGAAATCCACCCGGGGCCTAGGTCTCAGTTTCCAAGAGCGACTTTCATGCGTGGCCTCTTAAAATCCCAACAAAATTCATGGCAATGCTTCTCTGAGTTCAGTTCCAAAACCCAGTCTCTAAGGGGAATCACACCAGAGTTCAAGCCCACGTGGACACAGTCATTTCTTCCAACTGTCACACAAATGACCAAAATTAAAACCGAAACACTCCCACATGGCCCTCATCTTATTCCATATAGTAACTCATCTTAACCTCTGGCTGGAGGTTTCCATGAGGGGCGCAGCCCAAGACAGTGTCCAAAATCAGCTCGTTTGCCCCTCATTTGCCTAAAGTCAGGGTGGCCTGGACACCGTTTCTGTGAACCAGGAATGATCAAAGAAGCCTGCCTTTAATTCTTCTGTGTTTCTCCAATTTGAGGCCTACTGATTTCAGGAATACATTCTTTATGTGATTTAAAGTTATTCGAAAACCCAAGCACCTCTGCAGAGATTTGAAGAACTCATTTGACCCAAAGAATCCCTATTCTCACTTATGGAGTTCAGGATTTTAACAGAGGAAGGCAAGAGAATTCATCCACAATGAAAGATTTTTTGCCCTTATGGTTTTGGATGCACGCAGGGGATCATTTTTAGATTCATCAGGTGCTGAGAATATAAGTCACAGCCACACACATGGCCAAGAGGCTGATTCAGACACATCCTTTCCCAAAGCAATGAAGCCAGAAGCCACAGGTGATGCCCATTCATTTCCATTTGAAAACTGTTTTCTTCAGGCTTCACAAAGGGGTGGCCTGAGGCAAAGACCTTCCTGACATTCAGTGCAACACAACAATAAGTCAGCAAAAGGCCCAAAGCAGGGTTTCTGCACTGAGACTTTCCTGGTCACACTGATATCTGAGTTTTCTGAGATGCTCGCCATTCTCTTCAGCTATCCAGTACGTGGCCATGTCACAGAGCTTGGAGGTGGTACCATTTTGGACACAAATCCATGAGCCTATTCTGGGGAGTGGCCAGAATTCGGGAAGAAAACAACAACTTAGAAAGATAGCAGATGTTGCACATCGATAAGACAAGCTGCAGTCCATTTATATATTGGCAGGATGAATTATGGGAAGATTTATACTAGACAGGACACATCCATTAATGCATTCTCTTTTCTAATGTCTACAACAATGGACACAGTGGAATACACAGAAACAGAAACACTCGCCGTGTCAAATGACTTACTAGAAACTGTCCACTCCAAACCAAACAAACCTACTTTCCTATCTATTCTCAGAACATGAGACAAAACAACAAACCCACACGCACTCCCACAAAGGCACCTCCTTCCCCCAAGTAGGTCTGTGACTATCTGGGGTGTCCTCTGACTGGTTGGCCATACTATGTTTTCCCGAAATGTCCTGTCTTCTCTCCGATCTTGTTTCCTTGAACAACTCTGTGAAGAAGTCAGGAAAAAGTGGTTAGCCACTACCTGTTTTCTCAGGAAAGGTCCATCTTCAGAGCTCTCCTGGCATTTGGCCTTCCTCACATCATTAGGTACCAAGAAAACTGACTCTGTCCTTGGTAAATCCAAACAAGTGAGCCCACTGGGACTGGGACTGGGACTGCCTCTGGCTGCCTGGCTTCTTGGATACCAAGTTAAGAGAGTTCCATCACCAAGGAACTGAGGTATGTCACATTCTTTTGAACTGAATGAGGTCACTGCCTTGGCAACCACTTTGCCCTAACAGTTGCTTCCAAGGGTAACATAAGATGGAGTTTGCCCCTACTTCCTCTGACACTTTCATAAGGTAGAATGTATATCAACCATTGGCACCCTGGAACAGCTCTCCACCCAGGCCTGGTTTGGTCCATGTTCTCTACAATAAGAAGAGAGAGGCCGATTCAGACACATCCCTTCATCCTGACCAGGTTGTTTGCCATGGAAGATGACTTTTGCTCTCTCAGGTGCTTCATACCTGCTTACAACTTCTCCAGGTATGATTTGTGCATGGACATTTGAGGTTCTCTTAATGTGGAAGGTCCCCAACTCTCCTGTATTGTAAGAACCACTCTGTCCCTGCTCTTCTGTAAAATGATTGAGGGAACAGTGTATACTGGGGGTTAAAAACAGGTTTGATTTTGGTTATGTATGACTCTGTGCGATGAATAATGGTATTGGGAACCTGAAATATTTACAAGAATATTGAGGTGAAATATAAGTATGAAAACAGAAATCTAGGTATGATTTGAAGCCCAGAAGGGTTCTGCCCTTGATTGGGATACTGAACTTTGAATTATGTTCTGCAAATTTGTCTCAGATAATTTGATATACAATGGCATAAGACCTTGTACATTGGATGATTGAATTTAGAAGAGAACATCTAGTCAAAAAGGGATATTCAGTAGTATTAGGAAGATAGTCAGTAGGTTTCGGAAGAAGAGTGAGTATAGGATTTGGACCAAAAGTTCTTTAGCAATAGACTTTCAGTTATAGAGTGAAAGTATATTTCAGCACATATGAAGAGTCAGTCACTATGTTGAACTGGGGAAAATATGTAGAAAAGCAGATATCAATAGAAAAATTACGAAATCAGGCAAAGTATAAAGTGAGTGATAGAATTAGACATTTTCAACAGGGTTGAGTTTGAATATATAAACTAGGAAAAAACAAAAATGTAGTCACCAATAGGATTGACAATTGACAGCATTAGGCAACCTGAAAATGGATGTTTTTAGAAATCCATGTTCACTTTTCATTTAGGCTTTGGTACAATCATAAGTGTGACCTTTCCATTTTTTGTCCAGAATATTACTGTGATAATGAGGTGACATGAGTAATTCTTTCACCATTTCTGGGAGCAATATACTGAAGATGTAAAATAGAATCGGGGGTAGAAAGAGGTGTACCCTGTTTCTATGAACATAGAGAAAAAGCATGAATAGACCATACTGTGAATAAATAATATAACTTTTTTGAACTTTAAATAATGAATTGAACTGATATCTGAAAAATTAAAGGAAGTCGTATATTGATATACAATCATTCATTCCAACCAGTTATATATCTAATGGAAATATTAATGTTTTGGTTTATCATAAAGAGTGTGTCAGTTTTGCTTCAAAATGATTATGGAAATTCAAAATAATGTGTTTGGAAAGAAGTCTCATGAAAAGACCATTCAAGAAACCCTGACAATACATGTGTTCTGAAGCAAGAAGTGATTAAAGTTGAAACAAATGCCTGTTAATTTGTGAACTTGTGGATGAAATGTATATCCTATGATGTGCAAAAACTGAGGAAACAATAATGTAGCAGTGTCGAATACAAATGAATGACAAATTACATATCATGTCCCATAGGAGTCTACTTGCATTGATGTTAGACTGGGTCAGTTACTGTAGAATAATTAGGATTTGTATGCACAATTCACTGAAGTTAGTTTTCAGTACTAGGAAAAACAAAATGTATTTCAAGTGGCTGAATATTTATGATTATAATCTTGTGAAAAGTTGATTACAAATCCACATACATGAACATGAATGAATTTAGAGAGTGTATATTAGACACATATATTCCATGTTTTGAAAAATTTGGAGAGTATATCTATATCTATATCTACATCTATATATATATATATATATATCTATCTATTTATATATATATATATATATATATATATATATATATATACACACACACACGCACACACACACACACACACACACACACACAACACTCACAGACATTAAAAAGTACCAATATAAATGCCAATCGAAATTCATCAGTAAATATATATCATCCACAGATGCAAACATATTTATTTTACTGAACATGAGTTTATGTATAATGTTGTTGTACTAGGATGCTCTCCTATAGGTTGAATTTTCATTTCCAACAGCATTTAGGAGGAGTGAACTCTTCTCACAATTTGTATCTGCCAAGACAGCCACCTCACAAAAATGTACATGTGATACCTGGTAGGATTCTATATATGCATATAAATATACATGTGTGAATAGGCTACAGAAAAGGGAAACAAGAATTCACATATTGTTAAGTTTAAAAACACATGGAGAATATTTCAATTAAAATTTGACTAGATTTATAACTCCTACCTTATATAATACAAATGTCAAGTCCACCTATGCAACATGTCTCCTCTGAAGTGCTTGTATTTCTATTGTGTTGGGTTAATTTTCCCCATTATATTAGGATGAACTGTCTAAGTCTACCAGGTATGGGTTAATGTCAGGGATTCAATACTTCGAATGGAAAATTTGAAAATGAATCCAATGCGTATGTAAATATATGCTGCACAATTTGCTGCCGCTCTCATCCAGAAGAATGCCTTGACATCACCTTCACCCCAAGTAAGACACAATTAGAGGAGAGGAGTTACAAAATCAGTGAATACATATCTAGAATGGAAAATGCTCAGCAGTTCACAACCTTGGAGGTGGTAGAAAAGTTTCCAAAACTAAGGGACAGGGTAAACACTCCACAAACATGGAGCTCTGCTGGCCTAAAAACTTTTTGAGAAACTCCTCTGAGATTCCGCACTTGAAATATATGTTGTTTTCAGGAGATTTGGCTTCTTTTGTAGTGAGACTATGAGAGCTGGGTCTGCATCTATGTGACCTGGAGGACATGGTTTCTTATTTTCCAAAGAACTAGATGAAGCAGTGCTGAATCCTCTCTTTGTAGGTTAACTGATGCCACTGGAGACTAAGTGTCTCCCCGTGTGGACTGTGAAGCCATTTGGTCCTCCTCCACTTTTTGTGGTGTTTTTCCTGCTGCACTGTGAGTTTGGTATTTGTTTCACGAAATACTAGGAGCTAAACTGGGATACAGTGCTGGAGGGAGTTGTGTCACGTGTGGTTGGTCAGGGTCTGCAAGGGAATGCACCAACTAGGCTTCTATCTCTCACAGCTTGGCCCATTGCCCCCTTGTCCATATCAACCTGATTCTTCATTTTCCTCTGAAGACTCTCCATATAACAGATGCCATTACATATAAGGGTCTGCTGCTGCACCATGTCAGTTACAAGCCCTTTGGAATCCAATGGTAGATCCACATGGCCTTACCACGGATGTTTTATCAAACACCTCCCCACCACTGCTCTAGACCCACTACTCAGCAGGCTCCAACTTACTGGCATCTCTGTTCTACACCATTTTCATGAAACTCAGTAAATCAAGGCACTGTCTGGTATACTCATAATCAGCAACAGGACATCCAATGTTTCTCCAGTGCCACCTGGTCATAGGAATTTCAAAAATTTCATGGTATTTATCTAGCCATTTTTCAAGCATGAAGTTGGAGGCACTGTGGGTTTCAATTCATGCAGCAAACATTAAATGGTGAGGAAGCTCATTTCAATGAAATCTCTGGAGATCTCTAAAACGCAAGGCTTCCCAAAGAGTGGACAAAAGGTCACATTAGGCCAGGCCCATTGAGGTCTACAATGTGAGGTCCATGTGTGTTTTGACTCTCAACTATGGCTGCCATTTCTTTAAGAATAAAATCATTTGATATCCTTGCTGAGTTTCCCAGGCCTCTGTGGAAATCCACCCGGGGCCTAGGTCTCAGTTTCCAAGAGCGACTTTCATGCGTGGCCTCTTAAAATCACAACAAAATTCATGGCAATGCTTCTCTGAGTTCAGTTCCAAAACCCAGTCTCTAAGGGGAATCACACCAGAGTTCAAGCCCACGTGGACGCAGTCATTTCTTCCAACTGTCACACAAATGACCAAAATTAAAACCGAAACACTCCCACATGGCCCTCATCTTATTCCATATAGTAACTCATCTTAACCTCTGGCTGGAGGTTTCCATGAGGGCGCAGCCAAGACAGTGTCCAAAATCAGCTCGTTTGCCCCTCATTTGCCTAAAGTCAGGGTGGCCTGGACACCGTTTCTGTGAACCAGGAATGATCAAAGAAGCCTGCCGTTAATTCTTCTGTGTTTCTCCAATTTGAGGCCTACTGATTTCAGGAATACATTCTTTATGTGATTTAAAGTATTCGAAAACCCAAGCACCTCTGCAGAGATTTGAAGAACTCATTTGACCTAAAGAATCCCTATTCTCACTTATGGAGTTCAGGATTTTAACAGAGGAAGGCAAGAGAATTCATCCACAATGAAAGATTTTTTGCCCTTATGGTTTTGGATGCACGCAGGGGATCATTTTTTGATTCATCAGGTGCTGAGAATCTAAGTCACAGCCACACACATGGCCAAGAGGTTGATTCAGACACATCCTTTCCAAAACACAATGAAGCCAGAAGCCACAGAGATGACCATTCATTTCCATTTGAAAACTGTTTTCTTCAGGCTTCACAAAGGGGTGGCCTGAGGCAAAGACCTTCCTGACATTCAGTGCAACACAACAATAAGTCAGCAAAAGGCCCAAAGCACGGTTTCTGCACTGAGACTTTCCTCGTCACACTGATATCTGAGTTTCTGAGATGCTCGCCATTCTCTTCAGCTATCCAGTACATGGCCATGTCACAGAGCTTGGAGGTGGTACATATTTTGGGCACAAAACCATGAGCCTATTCTGGAGAGTGGCTAGAATTCAGGAAGAAAACAGCAACGTAGAAAGATAGCAGGTGTTGCACATCGATAAGACAAGCTGCAGTCCATTCATATATTGGGCAGGATGAATTATGGGAAGATTTATACTAGACAGGACACCTCCATTAATGCATTCTCTTTTTAATGTTTACAACAACGGACACATTGGGATACACCGAAACAGAAACACTCGCCTGATCAAACAACTTACTAGAAACTGTCCACTCCAAACCAAACAAACAGCCTTTCTACCTATTCTCAGAACATGAGACAAAACAACAAACCCACACGCACTCCCACAAAGGCACCTCCTTCCCCCAAGTAGGTCTGTGACTATCCGGAGTTTCCTCTGACTGCGGGCCATACTATGTTCCCCCGAAATGTCCTGTCTTCTCTCAGATCTTGTTTCCTTGTTCAACTCTTTGTAGTTTTCAGGAAAAGTGGTGAGCCACTACCTGCTTTCTCAGGAAAGGTCCATCTTCAGAGTTCTCTTGGCATTAGGCCATCCTCACATCAGTAGGTACCAAGAAAACTGACTCTGTCCTTGGTAAATCCAAACAAGTGAGCCCACTGGGACTGGGGACTGGGACTGCATCTGGGTGCCTGGCCTCTTGGATACAAATTTCAGAGAGTTCCATCACCAAGGAAATGAGGTATGTCACTTTCTTTGGAACTGAATGAGTCACTTCCTTGGCAACCACATTGTCCTAACTGTTGCTTCCAAGGGTCCCATGAGATGGAGGCTTCCCCTACTTCCTGTGACACTTTCACAAGGGAGAGTGGTATATCAACCATAGGCCACCCAGGAACAGCTCTCCACATAGGCCTGGTTTGGTCCATCTTCTCTACAATAAGAAGAGAGAGGCTGATTCAGACACATCCCTTCTTTCTGACCAAGATATTTGCCATGGAAGATGACTTTTGCTCTCTCAGGTCCTTCATACCTGCCTACAACTTCTCTAGGTATCATTTCTGCATGGACCTTTGAGGTTCTCATCAGGTGGAATATCCCCAACTTTCCTGTATTGTAAGAACCACTCTGTCCCTGCTCTTCTGTAAGATGATTGAGGGACCAGTGTATAATTGGGGTTAAAAACAGGTTTGATATGGGTTACGAATGATTCTGTGCGATGAATAATGGTATTGGGAACCTGCAATGCTTACAAAATATAGATGTGAAATATAAGTATGAAAACAGAAATCTAGGTATGATTTGAAGCCCATAAGGGTTCTGCCCTTGATTGGGATACTTAGCTTTGAATTATGTTCTGCAAAGATGTCTCAGATAATTCGATATACAATGGCATAGGACCTTGTAAATTGGATGATTGAATTTAAAAGAGAGCACCCAGTCAAAAAGGGATATTCAGTAGGATTAGGAAGATAGTCGGTAGGTTTAGGAAGAAGAGTGAGTATAGGATTTGGACCAAAAGTTCTTTAGCAATAGACTTTCGGTTATAGAGTGAATGTAAATGTCAGCACATATGAAGAGTCAGTCACTATGTTGAACTGGGGAAAATATGTAGAAAAGCAGAGATCAATAGAAACATTACAAAATGAGGCAAAGTATAAAGTGAGTGATAGAATTAGACATTTTCAACAGGATTGAGTTTGAATATATAAATTAGAAAAAAACAAAATGTAGTCACCAATAGGATTGACAATTGACAGCATTAGGCAACCTGGACATGGATGTTTTTAGAAATCCATGTTCACTTTCCATTTAGGATTTGGTACAATCATAAGTGTGACCTTTCCATTTTTTGTCCAGAATATTACTGTGATAATGAAGTGACATGAGTAATTCTTTCACCATTTCTGGGAGCAATATATTGAAGATGTAAAATCAGAATCGGGGGTACAAAGAGGTGTACCCTGTTTCTATGAACATAGAGAAAAAGCATGAATAGACCATACTGTGAATAAATAATATAACTTTTTTGAACTTTAAATAATGAATTGAACTGATATCTGAAAAATTAAAGGAAATCGTATATTGATATACAATCATTCATTCCAACCAGTTATATATCTAAACGAAATATTAGTGTTTTGGTTTATCATGAAGAGTGTGTGAGTTTTGCTTCAAAATGACTATGGAAATTCAAAATAATGTGTTTGGTAAGAAGTCTCATGAAAAGACCATTCAAGAAACCCTGACAATACATGTGTTCTGAAGCAAGAAGTGATTAAAGTTGAAACAAATGCCTATTAATTTGTGAACTTGTGGATGAAATGTATATCCTATGATTTGCAAAAACTGAAGAAACAATAATGTACCAGTGTCGAATACAAATGAATGACAAATTACATATCATGTCCCATAGGAGTCTACTTGCATTGATGTTATACTGGGTCGGTTACTGTAGAATAATTAGGATATGTATGCACCATTCACTGAAGTTAGTTTTCAGTACTAGAAAACAAATATATATTTCAGGTGGATGAATATTTCTGATTATTATCTTGTGAAAAGTTGATTATAAATCCACATACATGAACATGAATGAATTTAGAGAGTGTATATTAGACATATATATTTCATATTTTGAAAAATTTGGGGAGTATACCTATATCTATATCTATATCTATATCTATATCCACACACACACACACACACACACACACAACACTCACAGACATTAAAAAATACCAATATAAATGCCAATCGAAATTGATCAGTAAATATATATGATCCACAGATGCAAAAATATTTATTTTGCTGAACATGAGTTTATGTATAATGTTGTTTTACTAGGACGCTCTCCTATAGGTTGAATTTTCATTTCCAACAGCATTTAGGAGGAGTGAACTCTTCTCACAATTTGTATCTGCCAAGACAGCCACCTCACAAAAATGTACGTGTGATACCTGCTAGGATTCTATATATGCATATATATATATACATGTGTGAATAGGCTAAAGAAAAGGGAAACAAGAATTCACATATTTGTTAAGTTTAAAAACACATGGAGAATATGTCCATTAAAATTTGAATACATTTATAACTCCTACCTTAAATAATTCAAATGTCAAGTCCAACTATACAACATGTCTCCTCTGAAGTGCTTGTATTTCTATTGTGTTGGGTTAATTTTCCCCATTATATTAGGATGAATAGTCTGAGTCTACTAGGTATGGCTTAGTGTCAGGAATTCAGCATTTCGAATGGAAAATTGGAAAATGAATCCAATGTGTATGTAAATATATGCTGCACAAATATCCTCCCGTTCTCATCCAGAACAATGCTTTGACATTACCTTCACCCCAAGTAAGACACAATTAGAGGAGAAGAGTTACAAAATCAGTGAATACATACCTGGAATGGAAAATGATCAGGAGTTCACAACCTTGGAGGTGGTAGAGGAGTTTGCAAAACTAAGGGACAGGGTAAACACTCCACAAACATGGAGCTCTGCTGGCCTAAAAACTTTTTGAGAAACTGCCTCTGAGCTTCTGTACTTGAAATATATGTTGTTTTCATGAGATTTGGCTTCCTTTGTAGTGAGACCATCAAAGCTGGGTCTGCATCTATGTGACCTGGAGGACATGGTTTCTTATTTTCCAATGAACAAGATGAAGCAGTGCTGAATCCTCTCTTTGTAGGTAAACTGAGACCACTGGGCACTAAGTGTCTCCCCGTGTGGACACTGAAGCCATTTGGTCCTCCTCCACTTTTTGTGGTGTTTTTGCTGCTGCACTGTGAGTTTGGTATTTGTTTCCCGAAATACTAGGAACTAAACTGGGACACAGTGCTGGAGGGAGTTCTGTCACGTGTGGTGGGTCAGGGTCTGCAAGAGAATGCACCAACTAGGCTTCTATCTCTCACAGCTTGCCCAATTGACTCCATGTCCATATCAACCTGATTCTTAATTTTCCTCTGAAAACTCTCCATATAACAAGATGCCTTTACATATAAGGGTCTGCTGGCTGCACCATATCAGTTACAAGCCATTTGGAATCCAATGGTAGATCCACATGGCACTACCATGGATGTTTTATCAAACACCTCTCCACCACTGCTCTAGACCCACTACTCAGCAGACTCCAACTTACTGGCATCTCTGTTCTACACCATTTTTATGAAACTCAGTAAATCAAGGCACTGTCTGGTATACTCATGATCAGCAACAGGACATCCAATGTTTCTCCAGTGCCACCTGGTCATTGGAATTTCAAAAATTTCATGGTATTTATTTAGCCATTTTTCAAGCATGAAGTTGGAGGCACTGTGGGTTTCAATTCATTCAGCAAACATTAAATGGTGAGGAAGCTCATTTCAATGAAATCTCTGGAGAACCCTCACAGGCAAGGCTTCCCAAAGAGTGAACAAAAGGTCATATTAGGCCAGGCCCATTGAGGTCTACAATGTGAGGTCCATGTGTGTTTTGACTCTAAACTATGGCTGCCATTTCTTTAAGAATTATATAATGTGATATCCTGGCTGAGATTCCCAGGCCTCTGTGAAAATCCACCGGGGCCTAGGTCTCAGTTTCCAAGAGCGAGTTTCATGCGTGGCCTCTTAAAATCCCAACAAAATTCATGCCAATGCTTCTCTGAGTTCAGTTTCAAATCCCAGTCTCTAAGGGGAATCACACCAGAGTTCAAGCCCACGTGGACCCAGTCATTTTTTCCAATGCCACACAAATGATCAAAATTAAAATCAAAACACTCCCACATGGCCCTCATCTTATTCCATATAGTCAATCATCTTAACCTCTGGCTGGAGGTTTCCATGAGGGGCGCAGCCAAAGACAGTGTCCAAAATCAGCTCGTTTGCCCCTCATTTTCCTAACGTCAGGGTAGCCTGGACACCGTTTCTGTGAACCAGGATTGAACAAATAAGCCTGCCGTTAATACTTCTGTGTTTCTCCAATTTGATGCCTACTGATTTTAGGTATCGATTCTTTAGGTGATTTCGAGTCATGCGAAAACACAAGCACCTCTGCAGGGCTTTGAAGAACTCATTTGACCCAAAGAATCCCTATTCTCATTTGATGGAGTGCAGGAACCTAATAGAGGAAGGAAAGAGACTTCATCCACAATGAATGATATTTTTGCCATTTTGGTTTTGGAAGCTCACATGGGATCATTCTTAAGATCCATCAGGTTCTGTGAATCTAAGTCACAGCCACACACAGGTCCAAGAGGCTGATAAAGACACATCCCTTTCCAAAGCAATTAAGCAAAGAGCCACAGGTGAAGCCCATTCATTTCCATTTGAAAACTGTTTTCTTCAGGCTTCACAAAGGAGTGGCATGAGGCAAAGACCTTCCTGACATTGAGTGCAACAAAACAATAAGTAAGCAAAAGGCCCAAAGCAGGGTTTCTGCTCTGAGACTTTCCTGGTCACACTGATATCTGAGTTGTCTGAGATTCTCGCCATTTTCTTCAGCTATCCAGTACATGGCCATGTCACAGAGCTTGGAGGTGGTACATATTTTGGACACAAATCCATGAGCCTATTCTGGAAAGTGTCCAGAATTCAGAAAGAAAACAACAACTTAGAAAGATAGCAGGTGTTGCACATCGATAAGACATGCTGCAGTCCTTTCATATATTGGGCAGGATGAATTATGGGAAGATTTATACTAGACAGGACACACCCATTAATGCATTCTCTTTTCTAATGTCTACAACAACGAACACAGGGGATACACAGAAACAGAAAAACTCGCCGTGTCAAATGAGTTACTAGAAACTGTCCATTCCAAACCAAACAAACCTACTTTCCTATCTATTCTCAGAACATGAGACAAAACAACAAACCCACACCCACTCCCACAAAGGCACCTCCTTCCCGCAAGTAGGTCTGTGACTATCCGGAGTGTCCTCTGACCAGTGGGCCATACTATGTTCCCCCAAAATGGACTGTCTTCTCTCAGATCTTGTTTCATTGACCAACTCTGTGAAGATGTCAGGAAAAAGTGGTTAGACACTACCTGTTTTCTCAGGAAAAATCCATCTTCACAGCTCTCCTGGCATTTGGCCTTCCTCACATCATTAGGTACCAAGAAAACTGACTGTCCTTGGTAAATCCAAACAAGTGAGCCCACTGGGACTGGGACTTGGACTGCCTCTGGGTGCCTGGCTTCTTGGATACCAAGTTCAGAGAGTTCCATCACCAAGGAAATGAGGTATGTCACATTCTTTGGAACTGAATGAGGTCCCTGCCTTGGCACCCACTTTGTCCAAACAGTTGCTTCCAAGGGTAACATAAGATGGAGGTTGCCCCTACTTCCTGTGACACTTTCATAAGGTAGAATGTATATCAACCATTGGCACCCAGGAACAGCTCTCCACTCATGCCTGGTTTGGTCCATCATCTCTAAAATAAGAAGAGAGAGGCAGATTCAGACACATCCCTTCATCCTGACCAGGTTCTTTTCCATGGAAGAGGACTTTTGCTCTCTCTGGTGCTTCATACCTGCCTACAACTTCTCCAGGTATCATTTGTGCATGGACATTTGAGGTTCTCATCAGGTGGAAGGCCCCCAACTTTCCTGTATTGTAAGAACCACTCTGTCCCTGCTCTTCTGTAAATTGATTGAGGGAACAGTGTATACTTGGGGTTAAAAACAGGTTTCATTTGGGTTAGGAATGATTCTGTGCGATGAATAATGGTATTGGAAACATGCAATATTTACAAGAATATAGAGTTGAAATATAAGTATGAAAACAGAAATCAAGGTATGATTTGAAGCCCAGAATAGTGTTGCCCTTGATTGGGATACTTAGCTTTGAATTATGTTCTGCAAAGTTGTCTCAGATAATTCGATATACAATGGCATAGGACCTTGTAAATTGGATCATTGAATTTAGAAGAGAACATCCAGTCAAAAAGGGATATTCAGTAGGATTAGGAAGATAGTCGGTAGGTTTAGGAAGAAGAGTGAGTATAGGATTTGGACCAAAAGTTCTTTAGCAATAGACTTTCAGTTATAGAGTGAATGTAAATGTCAACACATATGAAGAGTCAGTCAGTATGTTGAACTGGGGAAAATATGTAGAAAAGCCGATATCAATAGAAACATTACGAAATGAGGCAAAGTATAAAGTGAGTGATAGAATTAGACATTTTCAACAGGGTTGAGTTTGAATATATAAATTAGGAAAAAACAAATATGTAGTCACCAATAGAATTGACAATTGACAGCATTAGGCAAAGTGGACATAGATGTTTTTAGAAATCCATGTTCACTTTCAATTTAGGCTTTGGTACAATCATAAGTGTGACCTTTCCATTTTTTGTCCAGAATATTACTGTGATAATGAGGTGACATGAGTATTTCTTTCACCATTTCTGGGAGCAATATATTGAAGATGTAAAATTAGAATTGGTTGTACAAAGAGGTGTACCCTGTTTGTATGAACATAGAGAAAAAGCATGAATAGACCATACTGTGAATAAATAATATAACTTTTTTGAACTTGAAATAATGAATTGAACTGATATCTGAAAAATTAAAGGAAATCGTATATTGATATACAATCATTAATTCCAACCAGTTATTTATCTAATGGAAATATTAGTGTTTTCTTTTATCATGAAGAGTTTGTGAGTTTTGCTTCAAAATGATTATGGAAATTCAAAATAATGTGTTTGGTAAGAAGTCTCATGAAAAGACCAGTCAAGAAACCCTGACAATACATGTGTTCAGAAGCAAGAAGTGATTAAAGTTGAAACAAATGCCTATTAATTTGTGAACTTGTGGGTGAAATGTATATCCTATGATGTGCAAAAACTGAAGAAACAATAATGTAGCAGTGTCGAATACAAATGAATGACAAATTACATATCATGTCCCATAGGAGTCTACTTGCATTGATGTTAGACTGGGTCAGTTACTGTAGAATAATTAGGATATGTATGCACCATTCACTGAAGTTAGTTTTCAGTACTAGGAAACAAATATGTATTTCAGGTGGATGAATATTACTGATTATAATCTTGTGAAAAGTTGATTATAAATCCACATACATGAACAAGAATGAATTTAGAGAGTGTATATTAGACACATATATTTCATATTTTTAAAAATTTGGAGAGTATATCTATATCTATATCTATACACACACACACACACACACACACACACACACACACACACAACACTCACAGACATTAAAAAGTACCAATATAAATGCCAATCGAAATTCATCAGTAAATATATGTCATCCAGAAATGCAAAAATATTTATTTTACTGAATATGACTTTATGTATAACGTTGTTCGACTAGGACGGTCTCCTATAGGTTGAATTTTTATTTCCAACAGCATTTAGGAGGAGTGAACTCATCTCACAATTTGTATCTGCTAAGAAAGCCACCTCACAAAATGTACATGTGATACCTGCTAGGATTCTATATATGCAAATATATATATATACATGTGTGAATAGGCTAAAGAAAAGGGAAACAAGAATTCACATATTTGTTAAGTTTAAAAACACATGGAGAATATGTCCATTAAAATTTGAATACATTTATAACTCCTACCTTATATAATGCAAATGTCAAGTCCAACTATACAACATGTCTCCTCTGAAGTGCTTGTATTTCTATTGTGTTGGGTTAATTTTTCCCATTATATTAGGATGAATAGTCTGAGTCTACTAGGTATGGCTTAGTGTCAGGAATTCAGCATTTCGAATGGAAAATTGGAAAATGAATCCAATGTGTATGTAAATATATGCTGCACAAATATCCTCCCGCTCTCATCCAGAAGAATGCCTTGACATTACCTTCACCCCAAGTAAGACACAATTAGAGGAAAAGAGTTACAAAATCAGTGAATAGATATCTGGAATGTAAAATGCTCAGGAGTTCACAACCTTGGAGGTGGTAGAGGAGTTTGCAAAACTAAGGGACAGGGTAAACACTCCACAAATATGGAGCTCTGCTGGCCTAAAAACTTTTTGAGAAACTGCCTCTGAGCTTTCGCCCTTGAAATATATGTTGTTTTCAGGAGATTTGTCTTCCTTTGTAGGGAGACCATCAAAGCTGGGTCTGCATCTATGTGACCTGGAGGACATGGTTTCTTATTTTCCAATGAACAATATGAAGCAGTGCTGAATCCACTCTTTGTAGGTAAACTGAGGCCACTGGGGACTAAGTTTCTCCCCGTGTGGACTGTAAAGCCATTTGGTCCTCCTCCACTTTTTGTGGTTTTTTTGCTGCTGCACTGTGAGTTTGGTATTTGTTTCACGAAATACTAGGAGCTAATCTGGGACAGAGTGCTGGAGGGAGTTCTGTCACGTGTGGTGGGTCAGGGTCTGCTAGAGAATGCACCAAATAAGCTTCGATCTCTCACAGCTTGCCCCATTTCCCCCTTGTCCATATCAACCTGATTCTTAATTTTCCTCTGAAAACTCTGCATATAACAAGATGGTTTTACATATAAGGGTCTGCTGGCTGTACCACGCCAGTTACAAGCCATTTGGAATCCAATGGTAGATCCACATGGCCCTACCACGGATGTTTTATCAAACACCTCCCCACCACTGCTCTAGACCCACTACTCAGCAGGCTCCAACTTACTGCCATCCTATTCTACACCATTTTCATGAAACTCAGTAAATCAAGGCACTGTCTGGTATACTCATGATCAGCAACAGGACATCCAATGTTTCTCCAGTGCCACCTGGTCATAGAAATTTCAAAAATTTCATGGTATTTATCTAGCCATTTTTCAAGCATGAAGTTGGATGCACTGTGGGTTTCAATTCATTCAGCAAACATTAAATGGTGAGGAAGCTCATTTCAATGAAATCTCTGGAGAACTCTCACAGGCAAGGCTTTCCAAAGAGTGGTCAAAAGGCCACATTAGGCCAGGCCCATTGAGGTCTACAATGTGAGGTCCATGTGTGTTTTGACTCTCAACTATGGCTGCCATGTCTTTAAGAATAAAATCATGTGATATCCTTGCTGAGATTCCCAGGCCTCTTTGGAAATCCACCCGGGGCCTAGGTCTCAATTTCCAAGAGCGACTTTCATGCGTGGCCTCTTGAAATTCTAACAAAATTCATGGCAATGCTTCTCTGAGTTCAGTTCTAAAACCCAGTCTCTAATTGGAATCACACCAGAGTTCAAGCCCACGTGGACCCAGTCATTTTTTCCAATGCCACACAAAAGACCAAAATTAAAACCGAAACACTCCCACATGGCCCTCATCTTATTCCATATAGTAACTCATCTTAACCTCTGGCTGGAGGTTTCCATGAGGGGCGCAGCCCAAGACAGTGTCCAAAATCAGCTCGTTTTCCCCTCATTTGCCTAAAGTCAGGGTGGCCTGGACACCGTTTCTGTGAACCAGCAATGATCAAATAAGCCTGCCGT
Organism: Callospermophilus lateralis; assembly: GCF_048772815.1. Taxonomy (NCBI): domain Eukaryota; kingdom Metazoa; phylum Chordata; class Mammalia; order Rodentia; family Sciuridae; genus Callospermophilus; species Callospermophilus lateralis. Next base: position 245,885 of record NW_027511058.1, on the reverse strand, counting down.
TAATTCTTCTGTGTTTCTCCAATTTGAGGCCTACTGATTTCAGGAATAGATTCTTTATGTGAGTTAAAGTTATTCGAAAACCCAAGCACCTCTGCAGAGATTTGAAGAACTCATTTGACTCAAAGAATCCCTATTCTCACTAGATGGAGTTCAGGAACCTAACAGAGGAAGGCAAGAGACTTCATCCACAATGAATGATTTTTTGCCCTTATGGTTTTGGATGCACACATGGGATCATTCTTTAGATTCATCAGGTGCTGAGTATCTAAGTCACAGCCACACACATGGCCAAGAGGCTGATTCAGACACATCCATTCTCAAAGCAATGAAGCCAGAAGCCACAGGTGATGCCCATTCATTTGTATTTGAAAACTGTTTTCTTCAGGCTTCACAAAGGGGTGGCCTGAGGCAAAAACCTTCCTGACATTCAGTGCAACACAACAATTAGTAAGCAAATTGCCCAAAGCAGGGTTTCTGCACTGAGACTTTCCTGGTCACAATGATATCTGAGTTTTCTGAAATGCTCGCCATTCTCTTCAGCTATCCATTACATGGACATGTCACAGAGCTTGGAGGTGGTACATATTTTGGACACAAATCCATGAGCCTATTCTGGAGAGTGGCCAGAATTCAGGAAGAAAACAGCATCTTAGAAAGATAGTAGGTGTTGCACATCGATAAGACAAGCTGCAGTCCATTCATATATTGGGCAGGATGAATTATGGGAAGACTTATACTAGACAGGACACATCAATTAATGCATTCTCTTTTTAATGTCTACAACAACGGACACATTGGGATACACCGAAACAGAAACACTCGCCTTGTCAAACAACTTACTAGAAACTGTCCACTACAAACCAAACAAACCGCCTTTCCTACCTATTCTCAGAACATGAGACAAAACAACAAACCCACACCCACTCCCACAAAGGCACCTCCTTACCCCAAGTAGGTCTGTGACTATCCGGAGTTTCCTCTGACTGCGGGCCATACTATGTTCCCCCGAAATGGCCTGTCTTCTCTCAGATCTTGTTTCCTTGTTCAACTCTGTGTAGTTGTCAGGAAAAAGTGGTTAGCCAGTACCTGCTTTCTCAGGAAAGGTCCCTCTTTAGAGTTCTCCTGGCATTAGGCCATCCTCACATCAGTAGGTACCAAGAAAACTGACTCTGTCCTTGGTAAATCCAAACAAGTGAGCCCACTAGGACTGGGACTGGGATTGCCTCTGGGTGCCTGGCTTCTTGGATACAAATTTCAGAGAGTTCCATCACCAAGGAAATGAGGTATGTCACATTCTTTGGAACTGAATGAGGTCACTGCCTTGGCAACCACTTTGTCCTAACTTTTGCTTCCAAGGGTCCCATGAGATGGAGGCTTCCCCTACTTCCTGTGACACTTTCACAAGGTAGAATGGTATATCAACCATAGGCACCCAGGAACAGCTCTCCACACAGGCCTGGTTTGGTCCATCTTCTCTACAATAAAAAGAGAGAGGCTGATTCAGACACATCCCTTCATCCTGACCAGGTTATTTGCCATGGAAGATGACTTTTGCTCACTCAGGTCCTTCATACCTGCCTACAACTTCTCCAGGTATCATTTCTGCATGGACCTTTGAGGTTCTCAGCAGGTGGAAGATCCCATAATTTCCTGTATTGTAAGAACCACTCTGTCCCTGCTTTTCTGTAAAATGAGATTGAGGGAACAGTGTGCGCTTAGGGTTAATAACAGGTTTGATTTGGGTTATGAATCATTCTGTGTGATGAATAATGGTATTGGGAACCTGTGATATTTACAAGAATATAGATGTGAAATAAAAGTATGAAAACAAAAATCTAGGTATGATTTGAAGCCCAGAAGGGTTTTCCCCTTGATTGGGATACTTAGCTTTGAATTATGTTCTGCAAAGATGTCTCAGATAATTCGATATACAAGGGAGTAGGACCTTGTACCTATGATGATTGAATTTAGAAGAGAACATCCAGGCAAAAAGTGATAATCGTTAGGATTAGGAAGATAGTCGATAGCTTTAGGAAGAAGAGTGAGTATAGGATTTGGACCAAATGTTCTTTACCAGTAGGGTTTCGGTTATGGAGTGAATGTAGATGTCAGTACATATGAAGAGTCAGTCACTATGGTGAACTGGGGAAAATATGTAGAAAAGCAGATATTAATAGAATCATTACAAAATCAGGCAAAGTATAAAGTGAGTGATAGAATTAGTCATTTTCAACAGGGTTGAGTTTGAATATATAAATTAGATGGAAACAAATATGTAGTCACCAACAGGATTGACAATTGATAGCATTAGGCAACCTGGACATGGATGTTTTTAGTAATCTATGTTCACTTTCCATTTAGGCTTTGGTACAATCATAAGAGTGACCTTTCCATTTTTTGTCCAGAATATTACTGTGATAATGAGGTGACATGAGTATTTCTTTCACCATTTCTGGGAGCAATATATTGAATATTTAAAATTAGAATTGGGGGTACAAAGAGGTGTACCCTGTGTCTATGAACATAGAGATAAAGCATGAATAGAACATACTGTGACTAAATAATACAAATTTTTTGAACTTTAAATAATGAATTGAATTGATATCTGAAAAATTAAAGGAAATCATATATTGATACACAATCATTCATTCCAACCAGTTATATATCTCATGGAAATATTAGTGTTTTGGTTTATCATGAAGAGTGTGTGAGTTTTGCTTCAAAAGTGATTATGGAAATCTAAAATAATGTGTTTGGAAAGAAGTCTCATGAAAAGACCTGTCAAGAAACCCTGACAATACTTGTGTTCTGAAGCAAGAAGTGATTAAAGTTGAAACAAATGCCTATAAATTTGTGAACTTGTGGATGAAGTGTATAACTTAAAATGTGCAAAAACTGAAGAAATAATAATGTACCATTGTTGAATACATATGAACGTCAAATTACATATCATGTCCCATAGGAGTCTACTTGCATTGATGTTAGACTGGGTGCATTTCTGTAGAATAATGAGGATTTGTATGCCCCATTCACTGAAGTTAGTTTTCAGTACTAGGAAACAATTATGTATTTCAGGTGGATGAATATTTCTGATTATAATCTTGTGAAAAGTTGATTATAAATCCACATACATGAACATGAATGAATTTAGAGGGTTTACATTAGACACATATATTTTATATTTTGAAACATCTGCAGAGTGTACAGATATATTATACACACACAAAAAAAAAAACACTCACATACATTTAATAGTAGCAATATATATGCGAATCGAAATTCATCAGTAAATATATATCATCCACAGATGCAAAAATATTTATTTTACTGAACATGAATTTATGCATAATGTTCTTCTACTAGGAAGCTCCCCTATAGGTTGAATTTTCAGTTCCAACAGCGTTTAGGAGGAGTGAACTCTTCTCACAGTTTGTATATGCCAATCAGCCACCTCAAAAATGTACGTGTGATACCTGGTAGGATTCTATATGTGCATATAAATATACAAGTGTGAATAGGCTAAAGAGAAAGGGAAACAAGAATTCTCGTATTTTTTAAGTTTAAAAACTCAGGGAGAACTTCTTCGATTAAAAATTGACTAGATTTATAACTTTTACCTTATATAATGCAAAACTCAAGTCCAACTATACAACATGCCTCCAATGAACTGCTTGTATTTCTATAGGTTTGGCTTATTTTTCTCTATCATATTTGGATGAGTTGTCTGAGTCTAGTAGGTATGGGTTAGTGTCAGGGATTCAATATTTCAAAATGAAAATTGGAAAATGAATCCAATTTGTATGCATATATATGCTGCACAAATATCCTCCCACTCTCATCCAGAACAATGCCTTGACATTACCTTCACCCCAAGTAAGACAAAATTAGAGGAGAAGAGTTAGAAAATCAGTGAACACATATCTGGAATGGAAAATGCTCAGGAGTTCACAACCTTGGAGGTTGTAGAGGAGTTTCCAAAAGCAAGGGATAGGGTAAACACTCCACAAACATGGAGCTCTGCTGGCCTAAAAGCTTTTTGAGAAACTGCCTCTGAGATAGGGCACTTGAAATATATGTTGTTTTCAGGAGATTTGGCTTTCTTTGTAGTGAGACCATCAAAGCTGGGTCTGCATCTATGAGACCTGGAAGACATTGTTTCTGATATTTCAATGAACATGTGGCAGCAGTGCTGATATTTTTCTTTTTAAGTAAACTGTGGCCTCTGGGGTCTAAGTGTCTCCCCGTTGAACTGTGAAGCCATTTGGCCCTCCTACACTTTTTGTGGGGTTTTTCCTGCTGCACTGGTAGTTTGGTATTTGCTTCATAAAATAGAAGGAGTTCAACTGGGACACAGTGCAGGAGGGAGTTCTATCACGTGTGGTGGGTCAGGGACAGCAGAAAAATGCACCAACCAATCTTCTATCCCTCAAAGCTTGCCCCATTGCATCCTTGTCCATAGCAACCTGATTCTGAACATTGCCCTGAATCCTCTCCATATAACAAGATGCCTTTACTTATAAGGGTCTGCTGGCTGCACCATGTAAGCCACAAGCCATTTGTAAGCCAATGGAAGATCCAAATTGCTCCAACACAGAAGTTTTATCACACTCCTGCCCACCACAACTCTAGGCCCACTTCTCAGGAGGCTGCAACTTACTGGGACCTCTGTTCTACACCATTTTCATAAAACCCAGTCAAGCAAGGCACTGTCAGGTACATCCATGATCAGCAGCAGGACATCCAAAGGTTCTCTAGTGCAACCTAGTCGTGGGAATTTCAAAAAATTAACGGTATTTATCTAAAAATTTTTCAAGGATGAAGTTGGAGGCACTGTGGGTTTCAATTTATTCAGGAACCATTAAATGGAGAGGAAGATTATTTCAATGAAAGCTCTGGAGAACCCTCACAGGCAAGGCTTCTCAAAGAGTGGACAAAAGGTCACATTTAGCCAGGCCCATTGAGGTCTACAATGTGAGGTCCATGTGTGTTTTGACTCTCAAATATGGCTGCCAAGTCTTTCGAATGAAATCATGTGATACCTTGGCTGAGATTCCCAGTTCTCTGTGCAAAGCCGCTCTGGCGCTAGTTCTCAGTTTCCAAGGGTGACTCTCATACATGGCCTCTTTAATCCCAACACAATACATGGCAATACTTTTCTGAGGTCAGATTCTGAACTCAGTCTCTAAGGGGAATCACACCAAAGTTCAAGCCCAGGTAGACCCAGTTATGTCTTCCAACTGCCACACAAATATCCACAATTAAATCCAAAACACTCCCACATGTCACTCATCTTTTCTAAATACACACTCATCATAACCTCTGGCTGGAGGTTTCCATGAGGGGTGCGGCCCAAGACAGTGTCCAAAATAACCACCCTTGCCCCTCATTTGCCTAAAATCAGGGTGGCCTGGACATCCTTCCAGTGAACCAGGAGTGATCAAATTGGCCGGCCATTAAGATGGCACTGCTTCTCCAATTTGAAGCCTACTGACTGTGGGGCTTATAGTCTTTATGTGATTTGGAGTCATGAGAAAAATCAAGCACTTATGGGCTATCCTCTGCAGGGTGTTGAGGAACACATTTGAACCAAATGATCACTATTCTCACTTGATGAAGGTCAGGAACCTTACAGAGGAATGTGAGAGACTTCATCCAAAATGAATGCTCTTTTGTCCATTTTGGTTTTGGATGCACACATGGGATCTTTCTTTAGATCCATCAGGTGATAAAAATCTAAGCCGCAGCCTCACACAGGGCCAAAAAGCTGATTCAGACACATCCTTTTCCAAAGCAATTAAGCAAAGAGCCAGAGGTGATGCCCTTTCATTTCTGTTTGAAAACTATTTCTTTTGGCTCTACAAAGGTGTGGCCTGAGGCAAAGATGTTCCGGACATTCAGGGCAACAGAACAATTGGTAAGCAAAAGGCCCAAAGCAGGGTTTCTCCATTAGAATTTTCTGGTCACACTCATATCTGAGTTTTCTGAGATGCTCCCATTCCCTTCAGCTATCCAGTACATGGCCAAGTCTCAGAGCTTGGAGGTGGTACATATTTTGGACACAAAAAAATGAGCCTATTCTGGGAAATTGGCCAGGATTCAGGAAGAAAACAGGAACTTAGCAAGATTGTAGGAGTTGCCCACGCATAAGTCAAGCCACAGTCCATTCATAAATTGGGCAAGATGAATCTTGGGAAGCTTTCTACTAGTCAGGACACATACAATGATTCATTCTCTTTTCTAATGTCTAAAACCCCGGACACAGTGGGATACACAGACATAGAGACACTGGCCTTGTCAAACGACTTACCAGAAACAGTTCACTCCAAAACAAATAAACTGCCTTTCCTACCTATTCTCAGAACATGAGACAAAACCTCAAACCTACACCCACACACACAAAGGCAGCTCCTTCCCCCAAGTAGGTCTGTGACTATCAGGAGTGTCCTCTGACTGGTGGGCCATACTATGTTCTGATGAAATCGCCTGTCCTGTGTCAGATATGGTCTCATTGGCCCAATCTGTGAAGTTGTCACTAGCCAGCTGTGAGCCACTACCTGCTTTCTCAGGAAAGGCCTTTCTTCAGAGCTTTCCTGACATTTGTCCATCCTCACATCAGTAGGTACTCAGAAAGACTGACTCTGTCCTTGTTAAATCCAAACAAGTGAGACCACTGGGACTGGGAATGGGACTGGCTCTGCGTGCCTGGCTTCCCGGATCCCAAGTTCAGAGAGTTTCATCACCAAGGAAGTGAGGTGAGATTAATCTCTTCAGGAATTTAATGAGGTCACTGCCTTGGCAACCACTTTGTCCTAACAGTTGCTTCCAATAGTACTATGAGATGGAGGCAGCCCTTACTTCCTGTGACACTTTCAAAAGTTAGAATGGTATATCAACCATAGGCACCCAGGAACAGCTCTCCACACATGCCTGGTATGGTCCATCTTCTCTACATTAAGAAGAGAGAGGCTTATTCAGACAAAACCCTTCATCTTGGAAAGGTTGTTTGAGATGGAAGATAACTTTTTCTCTCTCAGGTCCTTCATAGCTGCCTAATCTTCTCCAGGGATCAAACCTGCATGGACCTTTGAGGTTCTCAGCAGGAGGCAGATCCCCTACATTCCTGTATTGTAAGATGAACTCTGTCCCTGCTCTTCTGTAAAGTTAGGTTGAGGAAAGAGTGTATGGTTAGGGTTATTAACATGTTTGATTTGGATTACGAATCCTTCTGCAGGATGATTAATAGTATTGGGAACCTGTGATATTTATAAGATTATAGAGGTGAAATATAAGTATGAAAACAGAAATGTTGGTAAGATTTGAAGCCCAGAAGGGCATTAGGCCCTTGATTGGGATACTTAGCTTTTAATTACGTTCTACACAGATGTCTCAGATAAATTGATAATCAATGGCATAGGACCTTATACCTTGGATGTTTGATTTTAGGAGAGAACATCCACTCAAATTGAGATAGTCGGTGGGATTAGGAAGATAGTCGGTAGGTTTATAAAAAATGAGTGAGTATAAAAATTGGACAAAAAGTTCTGTAGCATTAGGGTTTCGGTTATAGAGTGAATATAAATGTCAGCACATGTGAAGAGTCAGTCACAATGATTAACTGGGGAAAATATGTAGGAAGGAAAATATCAATAGAGACATTACGAAATGAGGCAATTAGATAGTGAGTGATAGGATTAGACATTTTCAACAGGGTTGAGATTGAATACATAATCTTAGGAAGAAACAAATATGTAGTCACCAATAGGAATGACATTTGAAAGCATTAGGCAACCTGGACATGGATGTTTTTAGTAAGCCATGTTCACTTTCAATTTAGGATTTGGTACAATCATAAGTGTGACCTTTGCATTTTGTGCCCAGAAAATTATTGTGATCAAATATATATGTAGATCATATGATGTGTGTATTTCTTCCACCATTTCTGGGAGCAATATTTGAGGACACATAAATTAGTATTGTGGGTACCAAGTGGTGTACCCTGTGTCAATGAATATAGAGATAATGCATGAATAGACCATAGTGTGAATAAATAATATAACTTTTTTCTCTTTAAATAATGGATTGAATTGATATCTTAAAATATATAGGAAATCATATATTGACATACAATCATTCACTCCAACCAGTTACATATATAATGGTAATCTTAGGGTTATTGTTTATCATGAAGTGTGTGTGAGTTTTGTTTCAAAAGTGTTTATGGAAATCGAAAATAATGTGTTTGGAAAGAAGTCTCATGAAAAGACCAGTCAAGAAATATGGAGGAATCCATGTGTTCTGAAGCTGGAATTGATTGAAAGTGAAACAAATGCCTATAACTTTCCTAAATTGTGGATGAAATATATATCCTGTGATGTGCATAAACTGATGAAATAGTAATGTACCAGTGTTGAATAAAAATGAAGGTCAAAGTACACATCATGTCCCATAGGAATCCACTTGCATTGATGTTAAACTGGGTCAGTTACTGTAGAAATATTAGGATTGCATGCATTATTCACCATAGTTAGTTTTACTTCATTTTTATTTATGGTTGTTCAAAACATTACATAGTTGTTGTTATAACATATTTCACACTTTGATTCAAGTGCGCTATAAACTCCCATTTTTACCCCGTGTACAGATTACAGAATCACATCAGTTACACATCTATTGATTCACATATTGCCATACTAGTGTCTATTGAATTCTGCTGCCTTTCTATCCTCTACTATCCCCCCTCCCCTCCCCGCCCCTCCCCTCTTCTCTCTCTACCCCCTCTACTGTAATAAATTTGTCCCCCTTGTATTATTTTTCTCTTTCCCCTCACTTTCTCTTGTATGTAATTTTGTATAACCCTGAGGGTCTCCTTCCAATTCCATGCAATTTTCCTTCTCTCTCCCTTTCCTTTCCACCTCTCATCCCGCTTTAATGTTAATCATCTTGTCATGCTCTTCGTCTCTCCTCTGTTCTTAGTTACTCTCCTTATATCAAAGATGACATTTGGCATTTGTTTTTTAAGGATTGGTTAGCTTCACTTAGCATAATCTGCTCTAATGCCATCCATTTCCCTCCAAATTCTATGATTTTTTTTATTTTTCAATGCAGAGTAATACTCCATTGTGTATAAATACCACAGTATTTTATCCATTCTTTCATTGAAGGTTATCTAAGTTGGTTTCACAGTCTTGCTGTTGTGAATTGTTCTGCTATGAACATCGATGTAGCAGTGTCCCTGTAGCATGCTGTTTTTAGTTCTTTAGTGAATAGACTGAGTAGGGGAATAGCTGGGTCAAATGGTGGTTCCATTCCCAGCTTTCCAAGAAATTTTCATACTGCTTTCCAAATTGGCTGCACCAATTTGCAGTCCCACCAGCAATGTAGAAGTGTACCTGTTTCCCCACATCATTGCCAGAACTTGTTGTTTGACTTCATAATGGCTGCCAATCTTACTGGAGTGAGATGGTATCTTAGGGTGGTTTCGATTTGCATTTCTCTGACTGCTGGAGATGGTGAGCATTTTTTCATGTACTTGTTGATTGATTGTAAGTCCTCATCTGATAAGTGTCTGTTGAGGTCCTCAGCCCATTTGTTGATTGGGTTCTTGTTATCTTATTGTCTAATTTTTTGAGTTTTTTGTATACTCTGGATATTAGGGCTCTATCTGAAGTGTGAGGAGTAAAGATTTCTTCCCAGGATGTAGGCTCCCTATTTACCTCTCTTATTGTTTCTTTTGCTGAGAAAAAAACTTTTTAGTTTGAGTAAGTCCCATTTGTTGATTCTAGTTATTAACTCTTGTGCTATGGGTGTCCTATTGTGGAATTTGGAGCCCGACCCCACAGTATGTACATCGTAAGCAAATTTTTCTTCTATCAGACACTGTGTCTCTGATTTGATATCAAGCTCCTTGATCCATTTTGAGTTAACTTTTGTGCATGGCAAGAGAAAGGGATTCAGTTTCAATTTGTTACATATGGATTTCCAGTTTTCCCAACACCATTTGTTGAAGATGCTATCCTTCCTCCATTGCATGCTTTTAGCCCCTTTATCAAATATAAGATAGTTGTAGTTTTGTGGATTGGTTTCTGTGTCCTCTATTCAGTACCATTGGTCCACAAGCCTGTTTTGGTACCAGTACCATGCTATTGTTGTTACTATTGCTCTGTAGTATAGTGTGAAGTCTGGTATCGCTCTACCGCCTGATTCACACTTCCTGCCTAGCATTGTTTTTGCTATTCTGGAACTTTTATTTTTCCATATGTATTTCATGATTGCTTTCTTTATTTCTACAAGAAATGCCTTTGGGATTTGATTGGCATTGCATTAAACCTATAGAGAAATTTTGGTAATATCACCATTTTGATGATGTTAGTTCTGCCTTTCCATGAACAGGGTATATTTTTACATCTTCTAAGATCTTCTTATATTTCTCTCTTTAGGGTTGTGTAGTTTTCATTGTATGAGACTTTCCCCTCTTTTGTTAGGTTGATTCCCATCTTTTTTTTTTTTTAGGATATTGTGAATGGAGTGGTTGTTCTCATTTCCATTTCAGAGGATTTGTCCCTGATATAGAGGAATGCCTTTGATTTATGCGTGTTGATTTTATATCCTGCCACTTTGCTGCATTCATTTATTAGCTCTATTAGTTTCTTTGTAGACCCTTTTGGGTCTGCTAGGTATAGAATCATGTCATCTGCAATAGTAATAATTTAAGTTGTTCTTTTCCTATTTTTATGCCTTTAATTTCTTCCGTCTGTCTAATTGCTCTGGCCAGTGTTTCGAGAACTGTATTGAACAGAAGTAGTGAGAGAGGGCATCCCATTCTTGTTCCAGATTTTAGAGGGAATGCCTTCAATTTTTCTAGATTCAGAATGATGCTAGCTTGAGGATTAGCATAGATTGCTTTTACAATATTGAGGTATGATCCTGTTATTCCTAGTTTTTCTAGAGTTTTGAACATAAAGGGATGCTGTACTTTGTCGAATGCTTTTTGTGCATCTATCGAGATGATCATATGGTTCTTATTTTTAAGTCTATTGATGTGGTGAATAACATTTATTGATTTTCGTATATTGAACAAGCCTTGCATTCCATGGATGAATCCTACTTGATCATGGTGCACAATTTTTTTAATATGTTTTTGTATCTGATTCACCAGAATTTAATTAGGGATTTTTGCATTTAGATTCCTTAGGGATATTGGTCTGTAGTTTTCTTTGTTTGAAGTGTTTATGTCTGGTGTAGAAATCAGGGTGATATTGGCCTGGTAGAATGAATTTGGAAGATCTCCCTCTTTTTCAATTTCCTGAAATAGCTTGAAAAGTATTGGTATTAGTTCATATTTAAAGGGTTTGTAAAACTCTGCTGTATACCCATACTGTCCTGGTCTTTCCTTAGTTGGTAATCTTTGGATGGTTTCTTCTATTTCCTCAATTGATACTGGTCTGTTTAGGTTGTCTATATCCTCCTGACTCAATCTGGACAGATCATATGACTTAAGAAATTTTTCGATGCTTTCACTATCTTCTATTATATTGGAGTATAACGAATCAAATTAATTTCTGATTATCTTCTGTATTTCAGAAATATCTGCTGTGATTGCCAGGGGGTGACAAATAACTTGTGTAGATTGATACAGCAGGAATGGAAGCCGTTTATTGTAGCATCTGAGCGATATTTATACATTTTATATAGCTTATCTAATTAGCATAAAATAGATCCAGCAGTGAACCAATAAGGAATCTCCACACTTAATGGCTTGCTTTTGTTACTTCACAAACCACTCTCTATGGCATTTTTCCAGGCGCCATCCAGACTTGTTTACAGACCCTAACATTTCTCTGGCAAAATACCAGGTGCCATCCTGACTTGTTTATATACCTTAACATGTGATGTTGCCCTTTTCATCCCGTATGCTAGTAATTTGAGTTTTCTCTCTTCTTCTCTTCATTAGCATGGCTAAGGGTCTGTCGATTTTATTTATTTTTTCAAAGAACCAACTTTTAGTTTTCTCAATTTTTTCAATTGTTTCTTTTGTTTCGATTTCATTAATTTCAGCTTTGATTTTAATTAAATCTTACCTTCTCCTTATTTTGCTGTTGTTTTCCTCTTCGTTTTCTAGGATTCTGAGATGAAGTATGACATCATTTATTTGTTTTGTTTTTTTTTTTTCTTTTTTTAAGGAATGAAATCCAAGCAATGAATTTTCCTCTTAGAACGGATTTCAGTGTGTCCCATAGATTCTGATATGTTGTGCCTGTGTTTTCATTTATCTCTAAGAATTTTTTAATTTCCTCCTTGATGTCTTCTATAACCCATTGATCATTCAGTAACCTATTGTTCATTCTCCAAGTGATGCATGATTTTTCCTTCCTTCGTTTATCATTGATTTTTAGTTTATATTAGATTATGATCAGATAAGATGCATGGTATTATCTCTACTTCTTTATATTGTCTAAGAATTGCCCTGTGACATAATATATGATCTATTTTTGAGAAGGATCCATGTGCTGCTGAGGAAAAATGTAACTGCTTGATGTTGAGGAGTATATTCGATATATGTCAATTAAGTCTAGGTTATTAATTGTGTTATTGAGTTCTATAGTTTTCTATTTCAACTTTTGTTTGGAAGACCTGTCCAGTGGTGAGAGAGGTGTGTTGAAGTCTCCCATGATTATTGTATGGTGGTCTATTAGACTCTTGATCTTGAGAAAAGTTTGTTTGATGGATATAGCTGCACCATTGTTTGGGGCATATATATATTTATAATGGTTATGTCTTGTTGGTGTATGGTTCTCTTGAGCAGTATGTAGTGTCCCTCTTTATCCCTTTTGATTAACTTTGGCTTGAAATCTATTTTATTTGATATGAGTATGGACACTCCTGCTTGTTTCCGAAGTCCATATAAGTGATATGATTTTTCCCAACCTTTCACCTTCAGTCTATGTATGTCTTTTCCTATCAAATGCGTCTCCTGTAGGCAGCATATTATTGGGTCTTGTGTTGTGATCCATTCTACTAGCCTGTGTCTCTTAATTGGTGAGTTTAAGCCATTAACATTTACGGTTATTATTGAGATAATGGTTGTTCTTCCAGCCCTATTTGTTTATTTATGTTATTAAACATGGATTGTTTTCTACATTGATTATTTCCCCCTTTTACTGTACTACCTCCCACTGTTGGTTTTTATTGTTATTTTCCATTTCCTCTTCCTGTAATATTTTGCCGATGATGTTTTGAAGAGATGGTTTTCTAGCTACAATTTATTTTAACTTTTTTTTTAACATAGAAGGTTATGATTTTATCTTCCATCCTGATGCTTAATTTCACTGGATACACAATTCTTGGTTGGAATCCATTTTCTTTCAGTGTTTGAAAAATGTTAATCCAGGATCTTCTAGCTTTCAGAGTCTGTGTTGAAAGATCAGCTGTTATCCTGATTGGTTTACCCCTAAATGTAATCTGCTTTTTTTTTTCTCTTGTAGCATTTAAAATTCTCTCCTTATTGTGTACGTTGGGCATCTTCATTATAATGTGTCTAGGTGTGGATCTCTTATGATTTTGCACATTCGGCGTCCTGTAGGCTTCTAGGACTTGGGAGTCAGTCTGATTCTTCAAGTCTGGGAAGTTTTCTCGTATTATTTCATTGAATACATTGCTCATTGCTTTGGTTTGGACCTCTATACCTTCCTGTATTCCAATGACTCTTAAGTTTGGTCTCTTTATGTTATCCCGTATTTCTTGGATATTCTGTTGATGGTTTCTTAACAGTCTTGCTGAGCTGTCTATGTTCTTTTCAAGTTGGAATACTTTGTCTTCATTGTCTGATGTTCTATCTTCTAAGTGTTCTACTCTGCTGGTAGTATTCTCAATTGAGTTTTTAAGTTGGTTTATTGCTTTCTGCATTTCTAGGATTTCTGTTTGTTATTTTTTACAACCTCTATCTCCCTGTATAGCTGATCTTTTGCTTCTTGGATTTGTTTATGTAATTCATTGTCGAAGTGATTTTTCATTGTCTGATTTTGCTGTCTAATGTCTTCCTTGAGACTCCAGATCATCTGAAGCATGTATATCCTGAGTTCTTTATCTGACATTCCATTTACTGCAGCTATTACCTCTTCTAAAGTTGTGCTGACCTGCATTGCTTGTGGTCCTTTTTTCCTTGTCTTATCATACTGCTCGCTTTTCTTTCTGCTTGGTGAAACTTTTGTGATTTTGAAATTTTCCTCCTATATATTTATATTGCTCTTGTATAGTTGCAAAGTCTCCCTTGCATGGGCGCAGGGGGGCTGTGCTGCTCCTCCAATTAGGGTGATCTAACTACCTTGCTGACGGGCCGCTGGGCTTGTTTTCCTGATCGGTTTCAGGTCTGCCTACCATGCAGGCGCGGGAGGCGGCTCTGCTCTACCCCTCCTCCAATTGGTGTCACGTGTCTACCAGGCCCGTGGACCCCTGGGGTGTTCTGCCGATCAGTCGCAGGTCTGCCTACCTTGTAGGTGCTGGCGGCGGCTCTGCTCTGCCCCTACTCCAATTGGGGTGACGTGACTACCATGCAGGTGTGTTGCTGGGCCTGTTCCGCCAGTTTGTCGCAGGTCTGCCTACCTTGCGGGCACGGGCAACGGATCTGCTCTGCTCCTATTTCAAATGGGGTGAAGTGTCTGCCGCTCCGGCAGGGCGATGGGCCTCTTCTGCCAGTCAGGTGCAGGTGTGCCTACCTTGCGGGTGCGGGTGATGGCTCTGCTCTGCCACTACTCCATTTGGGGGGTCGTGACTACCATGCCGGCAGGTTGTTGGGCCTGTTCTGGGTGCGGGCGAAGGCTCTGCTCTGCCCCTACTAATATTGGGGTGACCTGACTACCATGCCGGTGGGCCACTGGGATTGTACTAGGTGAGGGAGAAGGCTCTGCTCTGCAACTATTCCAATTCGGGTGATTTGACTACCATGCCTGCGGGTCACTGGGCCTGTTCTGGGCAAGGGCGGCGGCTCTGCTCTGCCTCTATTCCAATTGGGGTGAAGTGACTACCATGCAGGTGTGTCGCTGGGCCTGTTCCGGGCGTGGGCGGCGGCTCTTCTCTGCCCCTCTGGCTTGATGACAAAGTGAGAGAGACCCGGGTGTTTGTGACTCACTTTCTTTACCAGGAGACCAACTGTTTCTGTCACCGATGGTATCAATGAAGTTATCTCCTCTGCTGCTTTCTGATGACATCAGATCTCTGCCATGTTGGTATCCCATGCAAAAGGCAGCATTTTGTTCCCTTTGCTGGGTGACTAAAGCAATGGGTGAGTTCTGACCGGCACTCACAAGCCCCGTCTCAATCCTGTTGGACTCCCTATGAAGGCTCGGTTGATATTTACCTCCACAGTATTCAGCAAGACCCGGACCGAGAAGCAGTTTCCGCAGGTTCTTTAGCCCAGGGCCAGATCAGTTCCGGGAGGCGGAATTCGGCCGCTCTGGGCTCGGTGTATGTTCTAATAGAAGCAGGCTCCAAGACGCAGTTTCTGCGGGTTCTCTAGCACTGAGCCTGAGTAATTTGTCTGCAAGACAAAGGTGAATGGCATCCTGAAATTACCGGTTCTATAGCTGAATAAGCTGCGATCAGTCGAAAACAGGGATGGTGACGTCACCTCTCCAAGATGGTGGCCGCTGGGTTCCTCTGTGGTCTGACTGGTGCGGAGAAACGAGTTGGACTGCATGCTTCCCCGTCTCAAACCCAGAATTCAGCACTGAGCACAGTGATTGCATACCTGGCAGGAGCCCACAGTATCTGCACCACTGTATATTTGCGTTGCTATCTCGTCGTTTCCCAGCACGCACCACAGACTCTAGCCACGGAGCGATTTCCTGAATAAGCCACATGACCTTCTGTGAGGACAAATCACTCGCGTTTGAGTTCCCGTAGCTGATCCTCGTGAGATGGAAATTAGTACACTAGGTTTTGGAGAACCACAATTTTGCTGGAAATTCCTAACAAGATAGGTTTTAGCCATTCTAACTCGTCATTCTCCCGCACAGTGATGCGGTATATGGGGGTGATGCACTCCCTTCGCAGCCATCATATGATCCCCTGAAGTTAGTTTTCAGTACTAGGAAACAAATAAGTATTTCAGGTGGATGAATATTTCTGAGAAAAATCTTTTGAAAAGTTGATTATAAATCCACATACATGAATATGAATGAATTTAGGGAGTGTATAATAAGAAAAATATACTTCATATTTTGAAAAATCTGCAAAGTGAAAAAAAAATATATATATATATATATGTATATATATACATACACACAGAGACATTAAAAAAGTAGCATTATGTATGCCAATCGAAATTCACCATGAAATATATATCATCCACAGATCCAAAAATATTCATTTAAATGAACATGGATTTATGTCGTTCAACTAAGAAGCTCACCCGTATCTTGAATTTTCGGTTCCAACAGCATTTAGTAGGAGTGATCTCTTCTCACAATTTGTATCTGCCAAGCCAGCCACCTCACAAAATGTACGAGTTATACCAGGTAGAATTCGATATGTGCATATAAAAATACATGTGATGAATAGGCTACAGAGAAAGGGAGACAGTTATTCACATATTTGTTAACTTTTAAAACACATGGAGGACTATTTCAATTAAAATTCGCTAGATTTATAACACCTACCATTTATCATACGAAAGGCAAGTCCAACTATACACCATGCCTCCTGTGAACCTCTTGTATTTCTATTCTGTTTGGGTTATTTTTCTCCATAATATTAGGATTAGAAGTCAAAGTCTATTAGGGTATGTGTTAGTGTCAGGGATTCAGTATTTCGATAGGAAAATTTGAAAATGTATCCAATGTATATGCAAATATGTGCTACACAAAAAACTTCCCACTCTCATTCATAACAATGCCTTGACATTACCTTCGCCCCACATAAGACACAATTAGAGGAGAGGAGTTAGAAAATCTGTGAATACATATGTGGAATGGAAAATGCTCAGGAGTTCACAATTTGGAGGTGGTAGAGGGGTTTCCAAAAGTAAGGGACAGGGTAAACACTCCACAAACATGAATTTCTGCCAGCCTGACATCTGGAGAAACTGCCTCTAAGGTTGGGCAATGAAATATATGCTGTTGTCAGGAGCATTAGCTTCATTTGGAGTGAGACCATCAAAGCTGGGTCTTCATCTATGTGACATGAATGACATTGTTTCTTATTTTCCAATGAACATGAGGCATCAGTGCTGAATTTTCTATTTGTATGTAACTTGTGGCCACTGGGGTCTAAGTGTCTCCCCGTGTGGACTGTAAATCCATTTGGTCATCCTCCACTATTCGTGGTGTTTCTTGCTGCTGCACTGGGAGTTTGGAATTTGCTTCATGAAATACAAGGAGTTCAACAGGGACACAGTGCTGAAGTGAGTTCTGTCAATTTTGGTGGGTCGGGTTCTGCAGGAGAATGCACCAACCAGGCTTCTATCCCACATTGCTTGCCCCATTGACCATAGCAACCTGATTCTGAACATTGCCCTGAAACCTCTCCATATAACAATATGCTTTTACATATAAGAGTCTACTGGCTTCAAAATGTCAGTCACAATCCATTTGCAAGACAATGGCAGATCCACATGGCCCAACACAGATGTTTTATCACACACCTGCCAACCACTGCTCTAGGACAACTACTCAACAGGATCCAACTTACTGGCATCTCTGTTCTACACCATTTTCATAAAACCAAGTCAATCAAGGCACTGTCTTACATACTCATGATCAGCAACAGGACATCCAAATGTTCTCCAGTGCCACCAGTCATGGGAATTTTAAAAATTTTTATGGTATTTATCTAGCCAATTTTCAAGGAAGAAGTTGGAGGCACTGTGGGTTTCAATTTATTCAGGAACCATTAAATGGTGAGTAAGTTCATTTCAATGAAAACTCTGGAGAATTCTCACAGGCAAGGCTTCCCAAAGAGTGGCCAAAATGTCAGATTAAGCCAGGCCCATTGAGGTCTACAATGTGAGGTCCATGTGTGTTTTGACTCTCAAAAATGGCTGCCAAGTCTTTAAGAATAAAATCATGTGATATCCTGGCTGAGATTCCCTGTGATCTGTGGAAAGTCAACTTGGGCCTAGATGTCTTTCCAAGGGCAACTCTCATGCATGGCCATCTAAAATCCCAACACAATTCATGGCAATACTTCTCTGAGATCAGTACCACAACTCAGTCTCTAAGGGGAATCACACCAGGGTGCAAGCCCACGTGGACCCAGTCATCTCTTCAAACCACCATTCAAATGTCCACAATTAAATCCCAAACACTCCCACATGGCCCAAATCTTCTTCCATATATACACTCATCATAACCTGTGGCTGGAGGTTTCCATGAGGGCAGCAGCCCACGTCAGTGTCCAAAATAAGCTTCCTGCACCTCATTTGCTTAAAGTCAGGGTGGCATGGACACCCTTCCTGTAAACCAGGAGTGATCAAATAGGCCTTCCTTTAATACTGCTTAGCTTCTCCAACATGAGGCCTACTGACTTTGAGGTTTAGATTCTTTAAGTGAATTGGAGTCATGAGAAAAACAAGCACCTATGGGCTAGCCTCTGCTGGGTTTTGAAGAACTCATTTGACCCAAAGGATCCCTGTTCTCACTTGATGGATGTCAGGAACCTACCAGAGGAAGGCAAGAGAGTTAATCAACAATATCTGATCTTTTTGCCATTTTGGTTTTCGATGCATGCATGGGATGTATCTTTAGATCCATCAGGTGCTGAGAATCTAAGCCTCAGCCTCACACAGGGCCAAGAGACTGATTCAGACATATCCCTTTTCAAAGCAATTAAGCATGGATCCACACGTGATGCCCATTCATTTGCATTTGAAAACTGTTTTCTTTAGGCTTTACAAAGTGGTGGCTTGAGGCAAAGTTCTTCCTGACATTCAGGGCAACAGAACAATAGGTAAGCAAAAGGACCAAAGCAGGGTTTCTCCACTGAGACTTTCCTGGTCAACTGATATCTGAGATTTCTGAGATGCTAGCCATTCCCTTCAACTATCTAGTACATGGCCATGTCACAGATATTGGAGGTGGTACATATCTTGGACACAAAACCATGATACTATTCTGGAGTGTTGCCAGAATTGAAGGAGAAAACAGGAAATTATGAAGCTAGTAGGTGTTGCCCATCCATAAGGCAAGCCTGATTCCACTCATATATTGGGCACAATGAATGCTGGCAAGCTTTCTAGTAGACAGGAAACATCCATTGATGCCTTCTCTCTTCTAATGTCTACAATCATGAACACAGTGGGATACACAGACACTCGCCTTGTCAAAGGACTTACTAAAAGTAGTCCACTCCAAACCAAACAAACTGCCTTTCCCACCTATTCTGAGAACTTGAGACAAAACCACAAAATCACACCCACACCCACAAAGGCACCTCCTTCCCCCAAGTAGGTCTGTGACTCTCCGGAGTGTCCTCTGACTGGTGGGCCATACTATGTTTCCCCAAAATGACCTCTCCTGTCTCAGTTCTGGTCTGCTTGGCCAACTCTGTGAAGTTGTCAAGAGCCAGTGGTGAGACACTACCTGCTTTCTGAGGAAAAGCCCCTCTTCAAAGGTTTCCTGGCATTTGGCCATCCTCACATCTGTAGGTTCAAAGAAAGACTGACTCTGTCCTTGGTAAATCCAAACATATGAGACCACTGGGACTGGGACAGGGACTGTGTCTGGGTTCCTGGCTTCCTGGATCCCAAGTTCAGAGAGTTTCATCACCAAGGAAGTGAGGTGAGGTCACTTCCTTCAGGATCTGAATTACATCACTGCCTTGGCAACCACTTTGCCCTAACAGTTGCTTCCAAAAGTCCCATTAGGTGGAGGCTGCCCCTGTTTTCCTGTAACACTTTCACAAGTTAGAATGTTATATCAATCATAAGCACCCCGGAACAGCTCTCCACACAGAACTGGTTTGGTCCATCTTGTATACATTAAGAAGAGAGAGTGATTCAGACACAACCCTTCAACCCGACCAGGATGACTGCCATGGAAGATGACTTTTGCTTTCTGAGGTATTTCATAGCTGCCTTCATCTTCACCAGGGATCATTTCTGCATGAACATTTGAGGTTCTCAGCAGGTGAAGATACCCTACATTCCTGTATTTTAAAACCAACTCTGTCCCTGCTCTTCGGTAAAGTTAGTGTATGGTTAGGGTTCATTATATGTTTGATTTGGGTTAGGAATCATTCTGCAGGATGAATAAACGGATTGGGTACCTGCGATATTTATAAGAATATATAAGTGAAATATATGTATGAAAACGGAAATCTAAGAAAGATTTGAAGCCCAGAAGGGCATTGGGCCCTTGATTGGGATGCATAGTGTTGAATTACGTTCTGTACAATTGTCTCAGTTAAATCGATATACAATGGCATAGGACCTTGTACCTTGGATGATTGAATGTAGAAGAGAACATCCAGTTAAAAAGGGATAGTCGGTAGGATTAGAAAGATAGTCGGTAGGTTTAGGAAGAAGAGTGAGAATATGATTTGGAATAAAAAGCTTCTTTAGCAATAGGGTTTCGTTTAGAGAGTGAATGTAAATGTCAGTACATGTGAAGAGTCTTTCACAATGATGAACTGGGGAAATTATGTAGAAAAGCAGGTATCAATAGAGACATAACGAAATCAGGCAAAGTATAAATGAGTGATAGGATTAGACATTTTCAACAGGGTTGAGTTTGAATATATAATCATAGGAAAAAACAAATATGTTGTCACCAATGGGATTGACATTTGAGAGCATTAGGCAACATGGACATGGATGTTATTACTTATCCATGTTCACTTTCCTTTTAGGCTTTGGTACAATCATAAGTGTGACCTTTACATTTTTTTTTGTTCAGAATATTTCGGTCGTAAAATGTATATGTAGATCAGGTAACATGAGTATTTCTTTCACCATGTCTGGGAGCAATATTTTGAAGACATATACATTAGTATTAGGGGTACAAAGAGGTGTACCCTGTGTCTATGAATATAGAGATAATGCATGAATAGACGATAATATGAATAAATAATGTATCTGGTTCCACTTTAAATAATGGATTGAATTGAAATCTGAAAATATATAAGAAATCTTATATTGATATATAATCATTCATTTCAACCAGTTATATATCTAATGGTAATATTAGGATTATGGTTTATCATGAAGGGTGTTTGAGTTTTGCTTTATAAGTGATGATGTTAAACGAAAATAATGTGTTTGGAAAGAAGTCTCATGAAAAGACCAGTCAAGAAACAGAAGAATCATGTGTTCTGAATCAGAAAGTGATTGATCGTGAAACAAATGCCTATAAATTTTCTAACTTTTGAATGAAATATATATCCTATGATGTGCATAAACTGAAGACATCGTAACGTATAAGTGTTGAATAAAAATGAAAATCAAAATACACATCATGTCCCCTAAGAATATACTTGCATTGATGTTAAACTAGCTCAGTAACTGTAGAAATATTAGGTTTTGTTTGCACCTTTCACTGAATTTAGTTTTCAGTACTAGAAAACAAATATGTATTTCAGGTGGATGATTATTTCTGAGAATAATCTTGTGGAAAGTTGATTATAAATACACATATATGAATATGAATGAATTTAGGGAGTGTATAATAAGACACATATATTTCATATTTTAAAAAATCTGGAGAGTGTATATATATATATATATATATATATATATACACTCTCATACATACACACTCACATGCACAGATATAAAAAAGTAGCAATACAGGAAATCCATCATGAAGGCAGGCATGGAAAAATCAAGTCTCTGACCTCTTCAGCTGCGCGGGCATCGGGAGTCGTAAACTGTCTAAATGCTGTTTGCTCAGAATCACTAGGCAATGTTGACCTAATGTGGATCTGGTGCGAACATTCTGGGCCCCTCAGAACACACACCGAGCTGGATCGGCTGCATTCAACCTCCGGTTTGCCTGGTTCTCGTGACTCAGCACTAAGATCCCTCTGAAATAACTGTTCGGCCCTTCTGAACTTTCAGAGGTAAAAGCCAACCAAGCCTTCAAAGGCAGTGGCCACAGGATTGAAACGGCGCTTGGGAGAGACACTCAGGACCCACCCGTTGCGTTGGTTACCTTGCAAAGGGAACAAACGGTCACCATTTGCATGGGATACCACCATAGCATAGAAATGATGTCACGGGCAGAGGAGATAACTTTATTGAAACCAGCGTGACAGGTGTGTAATCCCCTAGCCATCTCTCTCAACACAGCGGGGAAACCTTAAGGGCCCCTCCCAGCTCTGCCGTAAGGGCCTCTTCCAGCTCTCCCGTGAGCGCGATAGCCAGACCTAGGGAATCTGGATTGGCTCGGGACTAGCGGCGTGGAATTCCGGGCTCCTGATCCCACAAGTGCTGACAATTGAGGTCTCTTACACCACGTACCGGTGGTGTGGCTCCCAGAGGGCAAGAAAATTCGCTGGGGGTCCTCAGCCCCAAGCTCTACAAACTTAGGGTCTGAGGGAGGCAAACAGGGAGAGTGTGCACAGGCGTTCATGAAAACAGGGCTGCCAGGAGTAGAGTTCTGGCTTGTAACCACTATTGTGGTGAGCGTCACAGGTGATCAGGGCATGGCTTGAGGAAGCACAAGAGAAGGCCCTAGGCACTCAGGATTGGAGATCTGCCAAGTTTGGGAGGAAGAGCTGCTGCACAGTGATTGGTTCCCACTTATTTAGAGGAGGAGCTTGGCCCAGTGCACACAGCTCCACATACTGAAAGAGAAGTTAATTGAACTCTATGACTGCATGTATTATTATTATTTTTTTAATTTATATTTTTTATATTTCTTTCATTTTCATTTTTGTTGTTGTTGTTCTTTAACTTTTTTAATGTTTTTATTTTTTTATTTTTTATTTTATCATTATTATTATTAATATTATTTTAAATTTTAATTTTCATTTTTTAATTATAATTATTATTTAAATTTTTTTTTCTTTCTTTATTTTCTATTTTTTTCTTTTGTCTTTTCATTTCTTTTCAATTTTCTTATTCTCCCTTCCTTGAATTCTACCTGTCTCCTCTCATTCTCTTTAGTGACTTCTTCCCTTCCCTTCTAATATCTTTCCTCCCAAGCATCAAATAAATTTATAAGAGTAAGCAGTAACTCAGCAGTCAAACAAAACAAGAAGTAACATGAGCAGCATAAAAAAGCAAGGAAGAAAAGGAGTACAAACAATGATGGACAGCCTAAATATTCAGAAGGACCTAGAGTCATCAGAAAAATGGTCATATAAAGAACTCAAGAAATACCTTAGACAGATGGAATGGAACCTTAAAGAGGATACGAGACATCAAAACCAAACAGTGAAAGAACACATTGAAAATGAATTACATAAACAGATATAAAAAGAAATTAAGCATCTTAATTATTAGATAGAGATTATAAAAAAAATCAAACAATAATTCTAGGAATGAAGGAAATGATAAAACAAATTAAAAACTCAATTGAGAGTATCACTAACAGAGTGGAGCAAGTAGAAGACAGAATGTCAGATAATGAAGACAAAATATATCATCTTGAAAAAAGTCTAGCCAACAAAGAAATGCTGGTAAAAAAGTCATGAGAAAAACATCCAAGAGATATGGGATAACATAAGAAAAAAAAAAAAAACTAATGAGTCATCTGGATAGAGGAAGGTACAGAGATTCAAACCAAGGGAATGAGTAACCTGCTGTATGAAATAATTACAGAAAACTTTCCAGAAATAAAAATGGAAACGGATAAAAAAAATTGTAGATGCTTACAGGACACCGAGCACACAAAATCACAGTAGACCAATGCCAAGACACATTGTTATGAAGATATCCAATATACAGAACAAAGAGAAAATATTAAAAGCTACAAGAGAAAGGAGGCAGATTACAATCAGGGGTAAACCAAAAATGTTAACAACAGATTTTTCATCACAGACGCTGAAAGTGAGAAGATCCTGGAACAACGTATTTCAAACACTTAAAAACAATGGATGCCAACCAAGAAATCTGTATTCAGCAAAATTAAGCTTCAGGTAAGACAACGAAATAAAAACATTTCGTGATAAACAAAAGCTAAAAGAACTTGCAGCCAGAAAACCAGCATTGCAAAGCATCTTAAGGAAAACACTACACGAGGAAAAAATGAATATCAACAAAGAAAACCATCAGTGGGAAGTGCCTCATTAATGACAGAGGGCGGGGGAAAAGTTAATCATGGATAAACAAACTAAATTAAAAAAAAAGATAAATAATCAAAGACGGGTGGCAATACAAACCATATATCAATACTAACTCTAAACTTTAATGGCTTAAACTCTCCAATAAAGTGACATAGACTTGTAACGTGGATTAAAAAAAAACAAATCCAACAATATGTTGCTTCCAGGAGACACATCTGAATGGAAAAGACATACACAGGCTGAAGGTGAAAGGTTGGGAAAATTTATACCATGCACACGGTCCTTGTAAGCAAGCAGGGGTGGCCATCCTCATATGGAATAAAATCGACTTCAAGACTAATTTAATCAAAAGGGATAAGGAAGGACATTATATACTGTTGAAAGGAACCATTCACCAACAAGACATAACAATTATCAATATTTACGCAGCAAATAATGGTGCTGCAACATTTATAAAACAAATTCTCCTCAAGTTCAAGAATCAAATAGACCACAACACAATAATTATGGGAGACTTCAACTCACCTCTCTCACCATTGGACAGATCCTCCAAACAAAAGTTGAATAAAGAAAATATAGAATTCAATATCACAATCAATACCCTAGACTTAACTGACATATATAGAATATATCAACCATCATCAAGTGGATATACTTTTTTCTCACCAGCACATGGATCCTTCTCAAAAATAGACCATATATTATGACATAGGGCAACACTCAGTAAATATAAAGGGGTGGAGATAATACCATGAATTTTTTTCTGATCACAATGGAATGAAACTGGAAACCAACGGTAAAAGAAGGAAGGAAAAATCCTACATCACATGGAAAATGAACAATATGTTACTGAATGATCAATGGGTTACAGAAGACATAAAGGAGGAAATCAAAAAATTCTTAGAGATAAATGAAAATACAGACACAACATATCAGATTCAATGGGACACAATGAAACAAGATTCAAGAGGCAAATTCATCGCCTGGAGGTCATTCCTCAAAAAAAGAAAAAAACAAAAACAACAAATAAATGAGCTCTCACTTAATCTCAAAGCCCTAGAAAAGGAAGAGCAAAACAACAGCAAATGTAGCAGAAGGCAAGAAATTATTAAAATCAGAGAGTAAATCACGAAATTGAAACAAAAGAAACTATTAAAAAATTAACAAAACTAATAGTTGGTTCTTCGAAAAAATAAATAAGATTGACAGACCCTTAGCCATGCTAACGAGGAGAAGAAGAGAGAGAACTCAAATTACTAACATACGGGATGAAAAAGGCAATATCACAACAGATGCTACATAAATACAGAAGACAATTAGAAATTATTTTGAAAACCTATATTCCAATAAAATAGAAAATAGTGAAGACATTGATACATTTGTTAAGTCATATGATTTGCCTAGACTGAGTCAGGAGGATACACACAATTTGAACAGACCAATATCAATCGATGAAATAGAAGAGGCAATCAAACTACTACCAACCAAGAAAAGCCCAGGATCGGATGGGTATACAGCGGAGTTTTACAAAACCTTTAAAGAAGAATTAATACCAATACTTTTCAAGTTATTCAGAAAATAGAAAAACAGGGAGCTCTGCCAAATTCATTCTATGAGGCCAACATCACCCTGATTCTGAAACCAGACTAAGACACCTCAATGAAAGAAAACAACTGACCAATATCTCTGATGAACCTAGATGCAAAAATTTTCATTAAAATTCTGGTGATTTGGATACAAAGGCACATCAAAAAAATTGTGCACCATGATCAACTAGGATTCATCCCTGGGATGCAAGGAGGGTTCAATATATGGAAATCAATAAATGTTATTCACAACATCAATAGACTTAAAAATAAGAACCATAAGATGATCTTGATAGATGCAGAAAAACCATTAGAAAAAGTAGAGCATTCCTTTACGTTCAAAACATTAGAAAAACTAGGGATAAAAGGAACATACCTCGACATTGTAAAAACTATCTATGTTAAGCCTCAGGCTAGAATCATTCTGAATGGAGAAAAATTGAAGGCATTCTTTCTAAAATTTGGAACAAGACAGGGATGTCCTCTATCACCACTTCTATTCAATATAGTTCTCGAAAAACTGGCCAGAGCAATTAGAAAGTTGAAAGACATTAAAGACATAAAAATAGGAAAAAAAGAACTTAAATTATCACTATTTGAAGATGACATGATTCTATACATAGAAGACCCAAAAGGGTCTACAGAAAAAAACTACTAGAACTAATAAATGAATTCAGCAATGTGGCTGGAAATGAAATCAACATGCATAAATCAAAGGCATTTCTGTATATCAGCGACAAAACTTCTGAAATGAAAATGAGGAAAAACACTGCATTCACAATATCCTCATAAAAAATTAAATACTTGGGAATCAACCTAACAAAAGAGGTGAAAGATTTATACAATGCAAACTACAGAACCCTAAAAAGAGAAGTAGAATAAGATCTTAGAAGATTGAAAAATATACCCTGTTCATGGATAGGCAGAACTAACATCATCAAAATGGCGATATTACTAAAAAGTTGTCTGTAGGTTTAATGAAATGCCAATCTAAATCCCAAATGAATTTTTTGTAGAAATAGATAAACCAATCATGAAATTCATATGGAAAAATAAACGACCCAGAATAGCAAAAGCAATTCTAAGCAGAAAGTGTGAATCAGGCGGTATAGCGATACCAGATTTCAAACTATATTACAGAGCAATAATAACAAAAACAGCATGGTACTGGTACCAAAACAGGCGGGTGGACGAATGGTACAGAATGGAGGACACAGAGACTAATCCAAAAAGCTACAACTATCTTATATTTGATAAAGGAGCTAAAAGCTTGCAATGGAGGAAGGATAGCATCTTCAACCAATCGTGTTGGGAAAACTGAAAATCCATATGCAACAAAATGAAACTGAATCCCTTTCTCTCGCCATGCACAAAAGTTAACTCAAAGTGGATCAAGGAGCTAGATTCAAATCAGAGACTCTGCATCTGATAGAAGAAAAAGTTGGTTCCGATCTACATATTGTATGGTCAGGCTCCAAATTCCTTAATAGGACACCCATAGCACAAGAGTTAATAACAAGAATCAACAAATGGGAGTTACTTAAACTGAAAATTTTTTTCTCAGAAAGAGAAACAATAAGAGAGGTAAATATGGAGCCTAGATCATGGGAACAAATTTTTACTCCTCACCCTTCAGATGGAGCCCTAATATCCAGAGTATACAAAGTATACAAAGAACTCAAATAATTAGACAATAAGATAACAAATAACCTAATGGGCCAAGGACCTGAACAGACACTTCTCAGAGGAGGACATAGAATCAATCAACAAGTACATGAAAAAATGCTCTCCATTTCTTGCAGTCAGAGAAATGCAAATCAAAACCACCCTAAAATACCATCTCAATCCAGTGAGATTTGCAGCCATTATGAAGTCAAACAACAACAAGTGCTGGCGACGATGTGGGGAAAAGGGTACTCTTGTACATTGCTGATGGGACTGAAACTGGTGCAGCCAATTTGGAAAGCAGTATGGAGATTCCTGGGAAGGCCGGGAATGGAAGCACCATTTGACCCAGCTATTGCCCTTCTCGCACTATTCCCTGAAGACCTTAAAAGAGCGTACTACAGGGATACTGCCAATCGATGTTCATAGCAGCACAATTCACAATTGCTACACTGTGGAACCAACCCAGATTACCTTCAATAGATGAATGGATAAAAAAAATGTTTTTTTATATACTATGGAGGATAACACAGCACTAAAAAATGACAAAATAATGGAATTTGCAGGGAAATGCATGGCACTAGAGCAGATTATGCTTAGTGAAGCTAGCCAATCCCAAAAAAACAAATACCAAATGACTTCTTTGATATAATGAGAGCAACTAAGAACAGAGCAGAGAGGAAGAGCATGAAGAAAAGATTAACATTAAGCAGAGACATGAGGTGGGAGGGAAAGGTAGAGAAAAGAGAAATTGCATGGTAATGGAGGGAGACCCTTATTGTTACAAAAAAAAATACATATAAGAGGTTGTGAGTGTAATGGAAAAATAAACAATAAGTGAAATGAATTACAGTAGGTAGCGTAGAGAGAGAAGATGGGAAGAGAGCGGAGGGGGGATAGTAGGGCATAGGAAAGGTAGCAGAATACAACAGTAACAAATAAAACATTATGTAAAAATATGGATGTGTAACTGATGTGATTCTGCATTCTATATTTGGAGTAAAAATGGGAGTTCATAACCCACTTGAATCTAATGTATGAAATATGATATGTCCAGAGCTTTGTAATGTTTTGAGCAACCAATAAAAGAAAAAAAAGGTAGCAATATATATGCCAATCGAAAATCTTCATCAAATATATATAATCCAAAGATCGAAAAATATTCATTTTACTGAAATGGATTTATGTATAATGTTATTCAACTAGGAAGCTCACCCGTAGGTTGAATTTTCAGTTCCAACAGCGTTTAGGAGGAGTGATCTCTTCTCACAATTTGCATCTGCCAATTCAGCCACCTCACATGTGTGTACAAGTGATATCAGGTAGGATTCTATATGTGCATATAAAAATACATGTGCTGAATAGGCTACAGAGAAAGGGAGACAGGGATTCACATATTTGTTAATTTTAAAAACACATCTAGAACTATTTCAACAGAAAATTGACTAGATTTAAAACTCCTACATTATATAATGCAAAAAGCAATTCCAACTATACACCATGCCTCCTCTGAACTGCTTGTATTTCTATTCTTTTTGGGTTATTTTTCACCATCATTTTAGGATTATTAGTCAGAGACTAGTAGGGTACAGGTTAGTGTCAGGGATTAAGTATTTCAAATGGAAAATTGGAAAATGAATCCAATGTGTATGTAAATATGTGCTACACAAAAATCTTCCCACTCACATCCAGAACAATGCCTTGACATTACCTTCGCCCCAAGTAAGACACAATTAGAGTTGAAAAGTGTAAAAATCTAGGAATACATACATGGAATGGAATATGCTCGGGAGTTCACAACTTTTGAGGTGGTAGAGGAGTTTCCAAAAGTAAAGGACAGGGTAAACACTCCACAAACAAGGAGCTCTGCTGGCCTAAGAATTCTTGGGAAATGGCCTCTGAGGTTGGGATCCTGAAATATATGTTGCTGTCATGAGCTTTAGCTTCCTTCGTAGTGAGACCATCAAAGCTGGGTCTGCATCTATGTGACCGGGAAGAGATGGTTTCTTATATTCCAATGAACATGAGGCAGCAGTGCTCAATTCTCTCTTTGTAGGTAAACTGTGGCCACTGGATTCTAAGTGTCTCCCAGTGGGGACTGTGAAGACATTTGGTCATCCTCCACTTTTCATGGTGTTTTTTGCTGCTGCACTGGGAATTTGGTATTTGCTTCACAAAATATAAGAAGTTCATTTGGGATACAGTGCTGGAGGGAGTTCTGTCACTTGTGGTGGGTCAGGGTCTGCAGGAGAATGCACCAACCAGGCTTCTATCCCACAGAGCTTGCCCCAGTAACCATAGTAAACTTATTCTGAACATTGCCCTTAAAACTCTCCATAAAACAGGATACCTTTACATATAAGGGTCTCATGTCTGCACTATATCAGTCACAAGCCATTTGGAAGCCAATGGCAGATCCACATAGCCCCTCCATGATGTTTTTTCACACACCTTCCTACCACTGCTCTAGGCCCACTACTCAGCAGGCTCCAAATTACTGGCATCTCGTGTTCTACATCATTTTCATGAAACCCAGTTAAACAAGGCACTGTCTGGTATACACATGATAAGCAACAGGACATCAAATTTTCTGCAGTTCCACCTGGTCATGGGAATTTAAAAAATTTCATGGTATTTATTTAGCAATTTTTCAAAAATGAAGTTAGAGGCACTGTGGGTCTCAATTCATTCAGGAACCATTAAGTGTGAGAAAGTTCATTTCAATGAAAGCTCTGGAGAACTCTCAAAGTCAAGGCTTCTCAAAGAGTTTCCAAATGGTCACATAAAGCCAGGCCAATTCACGTCTACAATGTGAGGTCCATGTATGTTTTGACTCTCATCTATGGCTGCCAAGTCTTTCAGAATAAAATCATGTGATATCCTGGCTGAGATTCCCAGGCCTCTGTGGAAAGCCACCCTGGGCATAGATCTCAGTTTCCAAGAGTGAGTCTTATGTGTGTCCTCCTAAAATCCCAACACAATTCATGGCAATACTTCTCTGAGGTCAATTCCAGAATGCAGTCTCTAAGGGGAATCACACCAGAGTTCAAGCCCAGGTGGACCCAGTCATCCCTTCCAACCGCCACAAAAATTACCACAATTAAAATCAAAACACTCCCACAGGGCCATCATCTTCTTCCATGTAGACACTCATCATAACCTCTAGCTGGAGGTTTCTATGAGCCCAAGGTAGTGTCCAAAATAAGCTCACTTGCCCCTTATTTGCCTAAAATCATGGTGGCCTGGACACTCTTCCTGTGAACCAGGAGTGATCAAATATTCCTGCTGTTAAAGTGTTCCACTTCTCCAATTTCAGCCTACTGGCTGTAGGGTATAGATTCTTTATGTGATTTGGATTCATGAGAAAATCCAAGCACATATGGGCTAGCCTCTGCAGGGATTTCAAGAACTCATTTGACCCAAAGGATCCCTATTCTCACTTGATGGAGTTCAGGAACCTAAAACAAGAAGGCAAAAATATTCATCCACAATGACTGCTCTTTTGGACATTTTAGTTTTGGAAGAAGATGGGATCTTTCTTTAGATCCATCAGGTGCTGAGAATCTAAGCCACAACCTCATACAAGGACAAGAGGCTGATTCAGACACATCCCATTCCAAAGAAATTAAGCAAAGAGCCACAGGTGGGGTCCATTCATTTCCATATGAAAACAGTGTTTTTCAGGCTACACAAAGGGGTGTCCTGAGGCAAAGACCTTTCTGACATTTAGGGTAATAGAAATAGAATTAAGCAAATGGCCCAAAGAAGGGTTTCTCCACTGAGACTTTACTGCACACACTGATATCTGAGTTTTCTGAGATGATCTCATTGCCTTCAGCTATCCAGAACATGGCCATGTCACAGAGCCTTGTGGTGTTACATATCTGGGAAACAAAACCATGAGTCTATTCTGGAGAGTGGCCAGAATTCACGTAGAAAACAGGAACTTTAGAAGATAGTAGATGTTGCCCATCCATAAGGCAAGCTGCAGTGCATTCATCAATTGCGCAGTATGAATTGCGGAAGCTTTCAACTAGAGACAACACATCCATTGGTGCATTCTCTTTTCTAATGTCTACAACCATGGATACAGTGGGATACACAGACATAGAAACACTCACCATGTCAAACGACTTACTAGAAACAGTCCACTCCAAACCAAACAAACCACCTTTCCTACCTATTCTCAGAACATGAGAAAAAACCACAAACTCACACCTACAACGGCAAAGGCACTTCCTTCCCCCAAATAGGTCTGTGACTATCCGGAGTGTCTTCTGACTGGTGGGCCATATTATGTTCCCCCAAAATGGCTTGTCCTGTTTCACATCTGGTCTCAATGTCCAACTCCGTGAAGTTGTAAGGAGCCAGCAGTGAGCCACTGCCTGCTTTCTCAGGAAAGGCCCCTCTTCAGAGCTCTGCTGGCATTTGGCCATCCTCACATCAGCAGGTACCAAGAAAGACTGACTATGTCTTTGGGAAAAGCAAACAAGTTAGCCCACTGGGTCTGGAGTGGGACTGGCTCTGGGTGCCTGGCTTCCTGGATCCCAAGTTCAGAGAATTCCATCACCAAGGAAGTGAAGTGAGGTCACTTCTTTCAGGAACTGAATATGGTCACTGCCTTGGTAACCACTTTGTCCTAACAGTTGCTTCCAAGGTTCCCATGAGATAGAGGCTGCCCCAACATCCTGTGACACATTCAGAAGTTATAATGGTATATCAACCATAGGCACCCTGGAACAGCTCTCCACAGAGGCCTGGTTTGGTCCATCTTCTCTACATTAAGAAGAGAGAGGCTGATTCAGACACATCAATTCATCCTGACCAGGTTGTTTGCATGGAAGATGACTATTGCTCTCTCAGGTCCTACATAGCTGCCTACATCTTCTCCAAGGATCATTTCTTCATGGATCTTTGCGGTTCTAAGCAGGTGGAAGATCTTCTACATTTCTATATTGTAAGACCCACTCTGTCGCTGCTCTTAAGTTAGTTATATTGAGGGAACAGTGTATGGTTAGGGTTAATAACAAGTTCGATTTGGGTTACGAATCATTCTGCGGGATGAATAATGGTATTGGCAACCTGCGATATTTACAAGAGTATACATGTGAAATATAAGTATGAAAGCAGAAATCTAGGTAAGATTTGAAGCCCAGAAGGGCATTGGGGACTTGAGTGGGATACTTAACTTTGAGTTATGTGCTGCACAGATGTCTCAGATAAATCAATATACACTGGCATCGGACCTTGTACCTTGGATGATTGAATGTTGAAGAGAGCATCCAGTCAAAAACCGATAGTCGGTAGGATTAGGAAGGTAGTTGGTAGATTTAGAAAGAAGAGTGAGCATAGGATTTGGACCAAAAGTTCTTCAGCAATAGGGTTTCGGGTAGAGAGTGTATGTAAATGTCAGCACATGTGAAGAGTCAGTCACAATGATGAACTGGGGAAAACATGTAGGAAAGCAGATATCAATAGAGACATTAGGAAATCAAGCAAAGTATAAAGTGTGTGATAGGGTTAGACATTTTCAACAGGTTTGAAGTTGAATATATAATCTTAGGAAGAAACAAATATGTAGTCACCAATAGGATTGATATTTGAGAGCATTAGGCAACCTGGACATGGATGATTTTAGTAATGGATGCTATCTTTTCATTTAGGCTTTGGTACAATTGTAAGTGTGACCTTTGCTTTTTGTGTCCGGAATATTTCTGTGATAAAATGTGTATGTAGATCAGGTGACATGAGTATTTCTTCCACCATTTCTGAGAGCAATATTTTGAAGATTTATAAATTCGTATGGGGGTACAAATAGGTGTACCCTGTTTCTATTAATATAGACATAATGCATGAATAGACAATACTGTGAATAAATAATATAACTAGATCCACTTTAAATAATGGATTGAATGGATATCTGAAAATATATAAGAAATGTTATATTGATATACAATCATTAATTCCAACCAGTTATATATCTAATGATTATCTTATGGTTATGGTTAATCTTGAAGGGTGTGTGAGTTTTTCTTCAAAATTGATTATGGAAATCGAAAACAATATATTTGGAAAAAAAGTCTCATGAATAGACCAGTCAAGAAACATAGAGAAATACATGTGTTCTGGAGCAGGAAGTGACTGAAAGTGAAACAAATGCCTATAAATTTGCTAACTAGTGAATGAAATATATATGCTAAGATGTGCATAAACTGAAGAAATAGTAATGTACCAGTGTGGAATAAAAATTAACGTCAAAATACACATCGTGTCCCATAGGAACCAACATGCATTGATGTTCAACTGGGTCAGTTAATGTAGACATATTAGAATTTGTATGCACCTTTCACTGAAGTTAGTTCTCAGTACTAGGAAACAAATATGTATTTCAGGTGTTTGAGTATTTCTAAGAATAATCTTGTGAAAAGTTTATTATTAATCCACATACATGAACATGAATGAATTTAGGGAGTGTATATAAGACACATAATTTTCATATTTTTAAAAATCTGGAGAGTATATACACACACACACACACAAACACAGAAATTAAAAAATAGCAATATATATGCCAATCGAAATTCATCATGAAATATATATCATAAAGATGCAAAAACATTCATTTTACTGAACATGGGTTTATTTATAATGTTGTTCCACTGGGAAGCTCACCCATAGGTTGAATTTTCAGTTCTAACAGCGTTTAGGACGAGTGATCACTTCTCACAATTTGTATCTGCCAAGTCATGTAACTCAAAAGAATGTACGTGTGATACCGTGTAGGATTCTATTTGTGCATATAAAAATACATGTGCTGAATAGGCTCCAGAAAATGGGAGACAGTAATTTACATATTTGTCAACTTTCAAAACACATGGAGAACTATTTCAATTAAAAATTGACTAGATTCATAATACCCACCCTTTATCATGCAAAAGGCAAGTCCAACACTGAACTGCATGTATTTATGTACTGTTTGGGTTATTTTTCTCCATCATATTAGAATTAGTAGTCAGAGTCTATTAGAATATGGGTTAGTGTCAGGGATTCAGAATTTCGAATGGAAAAATAGGAAAATTAATCCAATGTGTATGCAAATATGTGCTAAAACAAATCTTCTGACTCTCATCCAGAACAATGCCTTGAAATTATCTTCGCCCCAAGTAAGACACAATTAGAGAAGAAAAGTTGCAAAATCTGTGATTACATTTCTGCAATGGAAAATGCTCAGGAGTGCACAAACTTGGAGGTGGTATAGGAGTTTCCAAAAGTAAGAACACGGTACACACTCCACAAACATGGAGCTCTGCATGCCTAAAACTTTTAGAGAAACTGCCACTGAGGTTGGGCAATGATATATAGGTTTTTGTCAGGAGTTAAGCTTCCTTTGTAGTGATACCCTCAAAGCTGGGTCTGCATCTATGTGACCTGGAGGACAAAGTTTCTTATTTTCCAATGAACACAAGGCAGCACTGCTGAATTCTCTCTTTGTAGATAAACTGTAGCCCCTGGGGGTTTATTTTCTCCCCGTGTGGACTGTGAAACAATTTGGTCATCCTCCACTTTTCGTGGTGTTTCTTGCTGGTGCACTTGGAGTTTGGTACATGCTTCACGAAATACAAGGAGTTCAACTGGGAAACAGTGCTGGAGAGAGTTCTGTCATGTGTGGTGGGTTATGGTCTGCAAGAAAATGCACAAACCAGGCTTCTATCTCTCAAAGATTGCTCCCTTGTCCATAGCAACCTGATTCTGAACAT
Organism: Callospermophilus lateralis; assembly: GCF_048772815.1. NCBI lineage: Eukaryota > Metazoa > Chordata > Mammalia > Rodentia > Sciuridae > Callospermophilus > Callospermophilus lateralis. The sequence goes on along the minus strand of NW_027511058.1, from coordinate 210,661 downwards.
TGCCCTGAAACCTCGCCATAGAACAAGATGCCTTTACATATAAGGGTCTGAAGTCTGCACTATGTCAGTCACAAGCCATTTGGAAGCCAATGGCAGATCCACATGGACCCACCATGATATTTTATCACACACCTGCCCACCACTGCTCTACGCCCACTACTCAGCAGGCTACAAATTACTGGCATCTCTGTTCTAAACAATTTTCAGAAAACCCTGTCAATCAAGGAACTGTCTGGTACACTCATAATAAGCAATAGGACATCGAATGTTTCTGGAGTGCCACCTGGTCATGGGAATTTCAAAAATTTCATGGTATTTATCTAGCCATTTTTCAAGGATGACATTGGATGCACTGTGAATTTCAATTATTCAGGAACCATTAAATGTTGAGAAAGCTCAATTCAAAGAAAATTCTGGAGAACTCTCACAGGCAAGGCTTTCCAAAGAGTGGACAAAAGGTCACTTGAAGCCAGGACCATTGAGGTCTACAATGTGAGGTCCTATGTGTTTTGACTCTCAACTATGGCTGCCAAGTCTTTCAGAATAAAATCATGTGATATCCAGGCTGAGATTCCCAGTTCTTTGTGGAAAGCCACCCTGGTCCTAGATCTCAGGTTCCAAGGGCGACTCTCATGCGTGGCCTCCTAAAATCCCAACACAATTCATGGCAATACTTCTCTGAGGTCAGTTTCAGAACTCAGTCTCTAAGGGGAAACACACCAGGGTTCAATCCCTGGTGACCCAGTCATCTCTTCCAACCGCCACACAAATGACCAGAATTAAAACCAAAACACTCACACATGCCCCTCATCTTCTTCCATATAGACACTAATCATAACCTTGGCTGGAAGTTTCCATGAGGCACACAGCACAAGACAATGTCAAAATAAACTCCCTTGCCCTTCATTTGTCTAAAGTCAGTGTTTCTGGACACTGTTCCTGTGAACCAGGGCTGATCAAAGATGCCTGCCATTAATACTGTTCCACTTCTCCAATTTGAGGCATAGTGACTGTCAGGTATAGTTTCTTTATGTGATTTGGAGTCATGAGAAAACCCAAGCACCTATGGGCTAGCCTCTGCAGGGCTTGAAGGACTCAGTTGACCCAAAGGATCCCTCTTCTCACTTGATGGAGATCAGGAACCTTACAGAGGAAAGCAAGAGACTTCATCCACAATGATTGCTCTTTTGGCCATTTTGGAATTGGATGCACACATGGGATCTTTCTTTAGATCCATCAGGGCTGAGAATCTGAGCCATGGACTCACACTGCACTAAGAGGTGGATTCAGACATATCCCTTTGCAAAGCAATTAAGCAAAGATCCACAGGTGATGCCCATTTATTTCCATTTGAAAACTGATATTTTCAGGCTTTGGAAAGGTGTGGCCTTAGGCAAAGACCTTCCTTACATTCAGGGCAACAGAACAATAGAAAAGCAAATTCCCAAAGCAGAGTTTCTCCACTGAGACTTTCCTGGTCACACTGATATCTGAGTTTTCTGTGATACTCACCATTCCCTTCAGCTATCCAGTACATGGCCATGTCCCAGATTGTGGAGGAGATACATATCTTGAACACAAAACCATGAGCCTATGGGAGAGTGGCCAGAATTCAGGAAGAAATCAGGAATGTAGAAAGGTAGTAGGTGTTGCCCATCTATAAGGTAAGCTGCAGTCCATTCATAAATTGGACAAGATGAATGCTGTGAAGATTTCTACTAGACAGGACACATCCTTTGATGCATTCTCTTTTCTATTGTCTACAACCACGGACACAGTGGGATACACAGAATCACTCACCTTCTCAAAGCACTTACTAGAAACAGGCCACTCCAAATTAAACAAACCGACTTTCCTACATATTCTTAGAAGATGAGACAAAATCACTAACACACAAACACACCCAAAAAGGCACCTTCTTTCCCCAAGTAGGTCTGTGACTATCCGGAGCATCCTCTGACTGGTGGACCATACTATGTTCCCCTGAAATGGGCTGTCGTATGTCAGATCTGGTCTCCTTGGCCAAAACTGTGAAGTTGTCAGGAGCCAGCGGTGAGCCACTGCCTGCTTTATCAAAAAAAAAGCCCCTCTTCAGAGCTTTCCTGGCATTTGTCCATCTTCAATTCAGTAGTTGCCAAGAAAGACTGACTCTGTCCTTGGTTAATCCAAACATGTGAGACCACTGCAACTGGGACTGGGCCTGCCTCAGAGTGCCTGGCTTCCTGGATCCAAAGTTCAGAGTGTTACATCAACAAGAAAGTGACGTAGGTCACTTCCTCTAGAACTGAATGAGGTCACTGCCTTGGCAACCACTTTGTCCTAACAGTTGCTTTGAAGGGTCCATGGGATGGAGGCTGCCCCTACTTCCTTTGACAGTTTCACAAGTTAAAATGGAATATCAACCATAGGCACCCGGGAACAGCTCTCCACACAGGCCTGGTTTGGTCCATCTTCTCTACATTAAGAAGAGAGAGACTGCTTCAGACACATCCCTTCATCCTTACCTGGTTGTCATGGAAGATGACTTTTGCTCTCTCAGGTCCTTCATAGCTGCCTATATCTTCTCCAGGGATAATTTCTGCATGGACCTTTGAGGTTCTCTGCAGGTTGAAGATCTCCTACATTCCTGTATTGTAAGACCAACTCTGTCCCTGCTCTTCTATAAAGGTAGATTGAGGGAATCGTGTATGTTTAGGGTTAATAACATGTTTGATTTGGGTTAGGATCATTCTGCTGGATGAATAATGGTATTGGAAACCTGCGATATTTATAAGATTATAGAGGTGGAATATATGTATGAAAACAGAAATCTCAGTAAGATTTAAAGCCCAGAAAGTCATTGGGTCCTTGATTGGGATAGTTAGCTTTGAATTATGTTCTGTGCAGATGTCTCAGATAAATCTATACACAATGGCATAGGATCTTGTACCTTAGATGATTGAATGTTGAGGAGAACATTCATTCAAAAAGGGAGAGTTGGTAAGATTACGAAGAGAGTTGGTAAGATTAGAAAAAAGTGTGAGTATAGGATTTGGACAAAAAGTTCTTTAGCAATAGGGTTTTGGGTAGAGAGAAAATGTAAATGTCAGCACATGTGAAGAGTCAGTCACAATGATGAACTGGGGAAAATATGTAGGAAAGCAGATATCAATAGAGACATAAGGAAATCAGGCAAAGTATAAAATGAGTGATACCAATAGACATTTTCAACAGGCTTGAGATTGAATATATAATCTTAGGAAGAAACAAATATGTAGTCACCAATAGGATTGACATTTGAGAGCATTAGGCAACCTGGACATGGGTGATTTTCATAATCCATACTCACATTCCATTTAGGCTTTGGTACAATCGTAAGTGTGACTTTGCATTTTGTGGCCAGAATATTACTGTGATAAAATGTATATGTAGATCAGGTGACATGAGTATTTCTACCACCATTTCTTGGAGCAATATTTTGAAGAGGTGTAAATTAGTATTGGGGGTACATAGAGGTGTACCATGTGTGTATGAATATAGACATAATGCATGAATAGTCCATACTGCAAATAAATAATACAACTGGTTCAAACTTTAGAAATTGGAATAAATTGATATCTGAAAATACACAGGGAATCATATATTGATATACATACATTCATTCCAACCATTTATACATCCAATGGTAATATTACGGTTGTGGTTCATCATAAAGAGTGTGTGAATTTTGCTTCAAAATTGATAATGGAAATCGACAGTAATGTGTGTGGAAAGAAGTCTCATGAAATGACCAGTCAAAAACAAAGAGGAATACATATGTTCTGAAGCAGGAAGTGATAGAATGTGTTACAAATTTCTTTAAATTTATGAAGTTGTGGCTGAAATGTATATTCTATGATGTACAAAAACTGAAGAAATAGTAATGTACCAGTGTTGTATAAAAATGAACGCCAAAATACACATCATGTCCCATAGGAATCTACTTGCATTGATGTTAAAGTGGGTCAGTTACTGTAAAAATATAAGGATTTGTTTGCACCATTTACTGAAGTGAGTTTTCAATACTATAAAACAAATATGTATTTCAGATGGATGAATATTTCTGAAAATAATCTTATGAAAAGTTGAATATAAAACCACATACATGAACATGAATGAATTTAGGGAGTGTATAATAAGATACATATATTTCATATTTTGACAAATCTAGAGTGTATATATATATATATATATATATATATATATATATATATATATATACAAAATACACACAGAGACATTAAAAAGTAGCAATATATATGCCAATTAAAATTCATCGTGAAATATATATCATCCACAGATCCAAAAATATTAATTTTATTGAACATGGATTTATGTATAATGTTTTTTAACTAAGAAGCTCACTCATAATTTGAATTATCAGTTCCAAAAGCGTTTAGGAGGAGTGATTTCTTCTCACACTTTGTATCTGCCAAGTTAGCCACCTCTCAAGAATACAGGTGTGATACCAGGTAGGATTCTATATGTTCATATAAAAATACATGTGCTGAATTGGCTACAGAAAAAGGGAGACAGGAATTCACATATGTGTTAACTTTAAAAACACATGCAGAACTCTTTCAACAAAAAATTGACAAGTTTTACAACTCCAACCCTATATCATGCAAATAGGAAGACCAACTATACACCATGCCTCCTATGAAGTGCTAGTATTTTTTCTGTTTGGGTTATTTTTCTCCATTATATTAGAATTAGTAGTCAGAATCTAGTAGGGTATGGGTTAGTGTCAAGGATTCAGTATTTCGAATGGAAAATTGAAAAATGAATCCAATGTGTATGTAAATATGTGCTACACAAAAATCTTCCCACTCTCATTCAGAACAATGCCTTGACAATACCTTCGCCCCAAGTAAGACACAATTAGAGGAGAAGATTTAGAAAACCTGTGAACAAATATCTGGAATGGAATATGCTCAGGAGCCCACAACCTTGGAAGTGGCAGAGGAGTTTCCAAAGGTAAGGGAAAGGGTAAACACTCCACAAACATGGAGGTCTGCTGGCATAGAGACTTCTTGAGAAACTGCCTGTGAGATTGGGCACTTGAAAAATATGTTGTTGTCAGGAGCTTTAGCTTCCTTTCTAGTGAGACCATAAAAGCTTGGTCTGCATCTATGAGACCTGGAGGACATGCTTTCTTATTTCCCAATGAACATGAGGCAGCAGTGCTAAATTCTCTTTTTAGGTAAACTGTGGCCACTGGGGGCTAAAGGTCTCCCCATGTGCACTGTGAAGCCATATGGTCATCCTCCATTTTCATGGTGTTTCTTCCTGCTGCACTGGGAGTTTGGTATTTGCTTCACGAAATAAAAGGAGTTCAATTGGGTCACAGTGCAAGAGGGAGTTCTGTCATGTGTGGTGGGTCAGGTTCTGCAGGAGGATACAAGAACCAGGATTCTATCCCACATAGCTTGCCCTCTTGACCATAGCAACCTGATTCTGAACAATGTCCTGAAAACTCTCCATATAACAAGTTGCCTTTACATGGAAGGTTCTGCTGGCTGCACCATGTCAGTCACAAGCCATTTGGATGCCAATGGAAGATCCACATGGCCCCACCACAGATGTTTTATCACATACCTGCCCACCACTGCTCTAGGCCAACTACTCAACAGAGTCCAACTTACTGGCATCTCTGTTCTACACCATTTACATGAAACCCAGTCAATCAAGGCACTGTCTGGTATATTCATGATCAGTAACAGGACATCCAAATGTTCTCCAGTGCCACCTGGTGATGGGAATTTCAAAAATTTTATGGTATTTTTCTAGCCATTTTTCAAGGATGAAGTTGGAGGCACTGTGAGTTTCAGTTCTTTCAGGAACCATTAAATTTTTAGGAAGCTAATTTCAATGAAACTCTGGAGAACACTCACAGGTAAGGCTTCCCAAAGAGTGGCCAAAAGATCACATGATATTATTCCCATTGAGGTCTACAATGTGAGGTCCATATGAGTTTTGACTCTCAACTCTGGGTGCCAAATCTTTCAGAATAAAATCATGTGGTATCCTGGCTGAGAGGCCTAGTGCTCTGTGGAAAGCCATCCTGGGCCTAGAACTTAGTTTCCAAGGGCGACACTCATGCCTGGCTTCCTTAAATCTCAACGCTATTCATAGCAATACTTCTCTGAGGTCAGTTTGAGAACTCAGATTCTAAGGGAATCACACCAGAGTTCAAGAACATGTGGACCAAGTCATCTCTTCCAACCGCCACCCAAATGACCACAATTTAAAACAAAACACTCCAACGTGGCGCTCATCTTTTTCCATATAGACACTCATAATGACCTCTGGCAAAAGTTTTCCATGAGGGGCACAGCCCAAGACCGTGTCCAAAATAAGCTCTCTTGCACCTAATTTGCCTAAAGTCAGGGTGGCCTGGACACCCTTCTTGTGAACCAGGAGAGATCAAATAGGCCTCCCATTAATACTGCTTCGCTTCTTCAATTTGAGGCCAAGTGACTGTGGGATTTGGATTCCTTATGTGAATTGGAGTCTTGAGAAAACCCAAGCAACTATGGGCTAGCCTCTGCAGGGCTTTGAAGAACTCATTTGAACCAAAGGATCCCTATTCTGACTTGATGGAGGTCAGGAAAGTTACAGAAGAGGCGAGAGACTTCATCCACAAGGACTGCTTTTTTGGCCATTTTGGTTTTGGATGTACACCTGGGATCTTTCTTTAGATCCATCAGGAGCTGAGAATCTAAGCCACACCCTCACACAAGGCAAATAGGCTGATTCAGACACATCCATTCCAAAGCAATTAAGCAAAGAGCCACAGGTAATGCCCATTCATTTCCATTTGGAAACTGTTTTCTTCAGGCTTCACAAAGTGGTGGACTGAGGAAAAGACCTTCCTGACATTCAGGGCAACAGAAGAATTGGTAAACAAAAGGCGCCAAGCAGGGTTTCTTCACTGAGACTTTCCTGGTCACACTGATATCTGAGTTTTCTTAGATGCTCGCCATTCCCTTCAGCTATTCAGTACATGGTCATGTCACAGAGCTTCAAGGTTGTACATATCTTAAACACAAAACCATGAGCCTATTCTGGAGAGTGGCGAGAATTCAGGAAGAAAACAGGACCGTAGGTAGATAGCAGGTGTTGCACATCAATAAGGCAGGCTGCAGTCCATTCATAAATAGGGCAGGATGAATGCTGGGAAGCTTTCTACTAGATAGGACATATTCATTGATGCATTCTCCTTTCTAATGTCTACAACCACGGACATAGTGGGATACACAGACATAGAAACACTCACCTTGTCAAACGACTTAGTAGAAACAGTTCACTCCAAACAAGACAAACCACCTTTCATACCTATTCTCAGAACATGAGACAAAACCACAAACCCACACCCACACCACAAAGGCACCTCCTTCCCCCATGTAGGTCTGTGACTATCCGGAGTGTCCTCTGACTGGTGGGCCATACTATGTTCTCTGGAAATGGCCTGTTCTGTCTCAAATCTGGTCTTTTGGCCAACTCTGTGAAGTTGTCAGGGGCCAGCGGTGAGCCACTGCCTGCTTTCTCAGGAAATGCCCCTATTCATAGCTTTCCTTGCATTTGGCCATCCTCACATCAGTAGGTTCCAAGAAAGACTGAGTCTGTCCTTGGTAAATCAAAATAAGTTTGACCACTGGGGCTTGTACTGGGACTGGCTCTTTGTGCCTGGCTTCCTGGATTCCAAGTTCAGAGAGTTCCATCACCAAGGAAGTTAGGTGAGGTCACTTCCTTTAGGAACGGAATGAGGTCACTGCCTTGGCAACAACTTTGTCCTAACAGTTGCTTCCAAGGTTACCATGAGAAGGAGGCTGCCCCTACTTACTGTGACACTTTCACAAGTTACAGTGGTATGTCAACCATAGGCATGCAGGAGCAGCTCAACAAATGCCTGCTTTGGTCCATCTTCTATACATTAAGAAGAGAGTGGCTGATTCAGACACATCCCTTCATCCTGAGCAGGTTGTTTGCCATGGAAGGCTTTTGCTGTCTCAGGTCCTTCATAGTTGCCTACATCTTCTCCAGGGATCATTTCTGCATGGACCTTTGAGTTTCTCAGCAGGTGGAAGATCCTCTATATTCCTGTATTTTAAGACCAACTCTGTCCCCACTTTTCTGTAAAATTAGATTGAGAGAACAGTGTATGGTTAGGTTTAATAACATGTTCGATTTGGTTTAGAAAGGAAACTACACGGTTGAGCAAACAGGGTCCTACCGTTAGCAATAATATGAGGATTATAAATGGACCGGCCATGGCAGATAAAAGCATAGTTAACCAGGTTGACTATGTGAACAAAGAATCAAACCTCCCTTCTGGGGCCTCTGTCTCTCTTTGACGCTCTTCAAGTCGTTTTCTTAATTTACTCATAGATTCTTTTACAACTCCAGTATTGTCGGCATAAAAACAACATTCTTCCCTCAATGCAAGCAAAAAGGCAACTTTCTCTCATGAAGAGGAGGTCCAACACTCGCCTGCTCTGTAAAACAACTTCAGAGAGAGAGAGGTTAAAATTCCTGTAAAGCTGTGATGTCGGTTTTTAATGTCTTTAAGCTTTGGTCTATTTCTGCTTCTAATTGTGTCTTTGTTGTGTCTCATGGACTAGGGCAGTTGTTCCTATGCCCACCCCTTCAGCAATTATTATTCCTCATAGGATGGCCAAAGTGAGGGATACAGGTTCCCGGTGGAACCGGGTTGTATGCCCCCCTATTTGAACTTTAAATGAACCTACGTCATGATAGAGCACTCTGAAAAACATCTGCATGATTACATAATTAATCACATCTATTGACCATTTTATGTAAACATAAATAATGTTAAAGTGTATAGAATTATACTGTTTTAGGAATGGACAAGAAAATGCACCTAAGATAGCACCAAAGTGAGGAAAACATTCTTATTTGGTTGCATCCGGATTTAGAGGGCATTGCTTCTGTTGTAATCAATTAATCCCCTGAACCCCAAGTTTTGGTAGTTTTAGAATTTGTACCCAACATGTAAGGGAAGGGGCTCAGAAGTTCACAGTCTGCAGAAATTCACAAAAATTAGTTTTTGTTTCTGTTTTTTTTTTCCTCTGTTCTGGGCAAGTTAACTTTTCAAGGACACCTTGGAAGGGGAGAGCTTTTTTGTCTCTTTTTTTCTCCCTGCCAGCTGTCACCATGGAGACCAGTTGCTAACTTTTTTATCTTAGAAATGTAGGCATCTAGGTGAAGCCCCAGCTCAAGGCCAGAGGCCTTGTTCACATATTTTGTGAAAAACTGGAAAGGCAGTGTCTAGCTTAGGGGTGGTGATTTTTCCAGCCAGTGGCCAAGTAGAACAGGGCAACACGAAAAGTGGAAGTTTATGTACATTGAACTCTTTCAGAGGGACTCTTTTGCTGAAAGACCTAAAGTAAGCCTTGGTGAAGACTTCTGGAGAAGGTCATTTAAGACATTTCTGTGGACCTGGTACAGAGGGGGAAGACGGGGTAGTCGAGGCTGAGAGCAGCTCCATGGATCTAAGAATGAGAAAAGAGAGATGTAAAAGAAAAATGGTAAAGGGGTTTGGGATTTTCCTAGAACAAAACTTGAGCATTAGAACAGGTATAGCAGAGGGGAAGATGGGAGTAAATATTCCAAAAAGCCTTTGAGGGACTTTAAATTCTTAGAAACCTCTTTTCAGTGATGACAAAGCAACTTTAAATGCCATTTTTATTACATCGTGGATAGGGGTCTGAGGGCTCTTCTCAGCTGGTTTGAGCTTTGGGTTAGCTTGCTAGAGGACTTGGTGGGACCTAGTGCAGGCCCTGACAGGAAAAGAGAGGAGTGAGTGGGTGAAGGGGTACCTCGGTACCTGCTACCTCAGCAACGGGGCAATGTTCTGAGAACCAGCGGAGGTTTGGGTTTTTGATTTAGAAATTGGAGAGGAGAAATCAGGTTGCTAAGATGGGAGTGATAGCAGAGAGTCTAGAGCAGAAGGCTGAGGGTGAGAAACTATTGGAGAAGCATAGTACAGGATGTGAGAAAAAGAGGAAAAATGATTCCACATAGGGAAATTTCCCCCTTTTGAGAACTTGCCGAAGTTAAAAATGTCACTCAGAATTTGAGGATCTAGAGAACCCTCTGGGGGCCATAGTATTTGGTTGTCTAATTGGTAATATGGCCAATGCTGTGTACTGAATTTGATGAGGAGTTTGGGTTCCACCAGGCAGCCCCTGTATGCTCACATTCCCTTGACTTACACAAGAAGTCGGCTTCTCCCCCACACAGCCGTGGCTGTTTGTGGCTTTGATAGTACGCCAGGCAAACATAGTAATCTAGGCTAGTAAAACCTGAATCTGTCTCGCGTGTCCCTGCATCCATAATATTTGTTTCCATTATCTATGGTACAGAAGAGATTTAATGGGATTTTAGTGGGATCCTCTTCATCAGGGATATCTCAATAGGAAAGACCTATACCGACCTGACAAATGTCTGGGTGGAGAGATGGCCACCAGGTCTCTATGGGGCCTGTATGCAAGATAGACTATACTTCTTGTCTAGTAGGATTTGTGATCAGCCATTGCTGCTGAACGGGGTGATGAGGGTTAGAACTACTGGTGGCCAAGGGGAGAGTCTATAGTCTTATCCACATAGCGAATACGCAATTTGAAATGGTTACCACGCTTTTCCAGTTTCCAACAAGAGTCTGGACACAGCGAAGGCTTGAGATGAGAGGCATGGATCCAAAAAGTGATTCCGTCTACTTTAACGCTTTAGGTTTTATAAGTAGCACCTGGTATGTTTCTTTCCAGTGGGGTTCCAGGGATGACACCTGATGTTGTCTTATGTAGACGAAGTCTCTTACATGATATTGATTTAGAGTCCCCTCCTCCCCTGGTTGGTAGGCAGTGGCCAGCTGTTTCCACAGTTATTGCTGAGTTCTTTCAATGACTTTAAGTCTGTCAACCAAGGGGGTGTGGAAGTGATCGTTAAGCCTTAGAGTTGGGGTTAGGTCCCTTATTGGATGATGGGAATCATAGAGAATTTCATAGGGGGTGAGGTTACACAAAGAAAGAGAGGGAATATTTCTCGCATGAAACAGTGCATAAGGCAGGAGCATAATCCAATCTTTTATGCCGGGCTCTAAGCTTAATTTTGTGAAGGTCTCTTTAATGGTTCTATTTATTTTTTCTACCTGTCCTGAGCTCTGGTGTATATAAGCATAATGTAACTTAAAATTAATCCACAGGGTCCCAGTTAACACCTGACTTACCTGGGCCATGAACACCAGTCCATTATCAGACCCTATTACCTTAGGCAGACCGTATCTTGGAAAAATATCTTTCAGAATCTTCTTGAAAATCATTTGTGCAGTTTTTTTTTTTTTTTTTTTTTTTTTTTTTTTTTGTGTGTGTGTATGTGTGGAAGGCTTCAGTCCATCCTGAAAATATATCTACAAAGACTAGGAGGTATTTAAGTCCATACCTTGCTGGCTTAATTTCACTATTGTCCACTTCCCAAAATTGTCGTTTTCTGGTTCCTCATAGGTGCTTTCCTCTAGGAAACTGGAAGGGTAAGCATTAACCAATTGACGGACTCGACAGGCTTTTTTTACCCGTTCAGTTATTTTCTTTCGCTGTGAGTCGGTTAGTGGAAAACTCTGTTCTTAATCCTACAGGAATGCCTGCAGTTTCATTGAACCAAGGTGAGTGAGTTGGTGTACATTTTTAACGTAGTGTAGGGCTTTCTGTAATTGCAGCCTGAGCTCAGTGAAGTTGAGGTGTTCAGTGTCAGTGTCCATAGATATTATAAAAAACTTCCTGGTGATCAGGGGTCCATTGGAATTGGGCATCTCCCTCTAACACCGGGTATAAAGGAGCAGCTAAAAACGCAAACCCAGGTATCCATAACCTGCAAAAGCCAGCAGTCCCAAGAAACTCTCTGAGTTGTCTCCTGTTAGATGGGGGTGGTATCTAGGCAATGGTTTGTTTTCTGGGCTCAGTGAGCCATCGTTTACTGCCCCTAAGGAAACAGCCCAGTAAGATTACTTCATGCCAGCAAATTTGGGCCTTTTTGGCCGAAACTCTATACCCGAGTTGAGCAAGCTCATATAATAGTGCTTGGGTCCCAGACTCACAGTTTTCCTTGGTGTTGGCTGCCAGTAGCAGGTCATTCACGTATTGAAGCTGGGTGACTTTGGGGTGCGTAGTTCTGAAATTGCTGAGATCTCTGTGGAGGGCTTCATCAAAGAGAGTGGGGGAGTTTTTGAACCCCAGTGGGAGTCTAGTCCAAGTTAGTTGACCAGACGTTCAGGTTTCTGGGTCTACCCACCCGAAAGCAAACAGCAACTGACTATCTTTATGCAGAGGCAAGCAAAAGAAAGCATCTTTTAAGTCCAGAACAGTATACCATTTCCGCTCAGGGTTCAGAGTGCTAAGCAGATTGTACGGATTAGGTACCGTGGGGTGAATGTCCTGCACTCTGTTGTTGATCTCTCTTAGGTATTTAACAGGGCGATTGTCCCGGTTCCTGGCTTTTTTTTCTAGTAGCAGGGGAGTGTTCATGGCCAATTGACAGGGCCTTAGGACGCCTAAGGTCAGATATTTCTGAATATGGGGCCTTATCTCATCCTTAGCTTTTTTTGCTTAGAGGATATTATTTGACATTAATTGGGGAGGCTGAGGTTTTTAACTCCACTGTTATTGGAGGTTGTTTCACGGCCAGGCCTAAACCAGCAGTTTTTGCCCAGGCATCTGCGTAATCTGTTATCCATTTCTGGCGTAGCTTGCCTGTTTGATCAGTCTTGGGGGGTGTGAAGAGTGGATGTTCATCTTCTACTAATTTAGTTAAAGCCGTGACTATAGGAGTTTATACTAAAGGATTTAGAAATTTCATTTGGTAGCCTTCAGGGTTAAAAGTTATTAAGGCCAAGAGCTTGGTGAGCAGATCTCTGCCCATCAATGGGTCCAGGCATTCCTGGATTACTAGGAAGGAGTGATGGATTTTTCCTTTACCTAGGTCCATGGTCCTCTTAGTAGTCTAAGCCCGATATTTACTGCCATTAGCCCTTTGAACTACAGACCTTTTATTTGATAGAGGGCCCAATGGGGCCTTAAGGGCTTCGTATACTGCTCCTGTATTCATTTCAAAGTTTACTGGGGTCCGCTACACTTCAAAAGTTACCCTGAGCTAGGGGAAGTGATCTGAGCCCCAACTTTCTTAGTCATGCACCAGAGTCACAATGGCTGGCTGGCGTGGCTGTCTCTTTATAGGGCACTTTTTGCCCCAGTGTCCTTTTTTTTTTTACAGTAGGCACATTGATCTGAGGCCAGGGGTGGCCTCTTGCATGGCCCCAGGTAACCCTTACTGTCACCTTATGTCTTAATTTCTGCCCTCTTTCTTGTTGTGACAAGGATCTTGGTCAATCCCTTAGTCTGTCTTTTGCTTCTCTCATCCTTCCTTTGCTCCCTTTCTTTCTCCCTGTTTCTCTCTTATAGTATACTTTCTCAGCTTCTCTGACTAAATCTCTCTTTTAAATTTTTTTAATATCCATGGCAGCTTGCCCAATTAAGGCCATTGTTACAGATGAATTTTGATCCGCTGCCTGAGGATCGAAAGGAGTATATCTTTTATATGCCTCCATAATTCTTTCTAGAAACAAAGAGGGAGATTCATCAGGCCTTTGAATAATTTCTCTTACCATGGCCAAATTAGTTGGTCACCTAGCAGCCCCTTGGAGACCTGCTATTAGAGCCAGGCAATAATTGGACAGATGCTCTTTATCTTCAAAGGTGTTGGGGTTCCAGTTGGGTTGGTTTAAGGGTAAGCTCGCTTTGATTATGTTGGGAAGTTGTGTTGGTCGCCAATCAGGTCCGAGGATATTTTTTTTTTTTTAGCTTCTTGGAGGTTTTTCTCTTATTCCTCTGTCATAAAGAAAGTCCCTAGGAGTTGTTGGCAGTTATCCCAAGTAGGCAGGTGTAAAAACGTTGGCGAGTTTTCTGAGTTCTTTTAGCTGGGCCAGCTTCCTCCAGGGAAGGAGGGGCTCTGTGTGCCACGGGACTGTCATCTGGATGGCGCTGGGCCATCCTAGCTTCTTTGAATGGTGGAGAGGCTGAGTCAGCAGCAGGGGAATCACTTAGAGGGTGTTGGCAGTTGGGGGATGAAGGCAGAGGATAAGGAGGGGGAGGAGAGTCCAGTAGAGTCTTGAGACTCAGGGAGAACAGAGGGTGCAGGAGGAGGAGCAGAGAGTTAAAGAGATAGAATCATGGGGGAAGGAGTAGGAGTCCGTGCAGGGACAAGGAAAGGCTTCACCCTTGGAGGAGGAGATTTGCAGAGGTCCTGACAAGTTAAGATATATGGCTGTTGATCTGGACGTCTACGTGGCCCCGGCTAAAAGACAATATCTCGAACTTTTCAAATTAGTGCGAAGTAGAAAGATCCTTCTAGGGGACATCTGACTACAAAGTTGGGTCATTCTGAGACACAGAATCTGCAAGATCCGGCGTTTTACTGAAAAAGAAAGATTCTGAGCCCTTAAGCAGACTTTGGTCTAGTGATCAAGGGTCATGAACAGAGGCATTGAAGTGCTCTGTCCCATAATGAAATATACACAGACAATAAAAGCAATGACACAAGACACAGACAAGACAAGACAATAAAGACAGGCAATGGACGTCCAATACTGAGACCATGACTGAGTAGCTGTCAAAACATGATGGGCTGGCAATACCGAATCCGAAACAAAATATCACTGAATAAAGGAGACTATTGTTCCTCGATTTCATGAGTTCATCCCCCAGGGACATGGCCTGTGGCTCTGTTACATGTGTGTCAGCCACCATGGGAGAGAGCTCACGCTCTTTACCAATAGCCATTTTGTGAAACCCTAACCTGAATCCTGTAACCAGAAAGAGGGGCCTTATTTATCCCCAGAGGAGCCCGTTGGGGGTCTTTCATCTGCGGCTGCCGGATCTCACTGGGGCCACCAGATGTAAAGATCGGGTGAGGGTGGGTGGAAGAGACCACCAAGAGACTGTCTCATGCAACAGCAAAGGCTTTATTGGGAGTCCGGCATGCAAGGGCTCAGAGCTCACTTGAATAGAGCAGAGAGCCCTGAGAACAGCTTAAGAAGTGCTTATATATTTTCCTTGGAGAGGGCAGGAAGGAAAGTTTATTGATGGGTAAGTGCGAGTGGGCAGTTTGCGTGCAACTGGTTGACCGAGTACATTCTGCAGTTTGGCAGTTGGGGACAGCACATTCTGGGAACAAGAATAGCAAACAGTTCTCAAGATTTCAACAGTGTTTTGTTAAGCATACAGAAAATCAAGAAGTGACAAGTACCTATTTTATTAACCTTTCAATATAAGTATGAAAACAGAAATCTAGGTAAGATTTGAAGCCCAGAAGTTCATTGGGCCCTTGATTGGTATACTTAGCGTTGAATTACATTCTGTAGTGATGTCCCAGAAATATGGATATACAATGGCATAGGACCTTATACCTTCTCGGAGGTCAATTCCAAAACACAGACTCTAAGGGGAATCACACCGAAGTTCAAGCCAAGGTGGACCCAATTATCTCTTCCAACCGCCACACAAATGACCACAATTAAAACCAAAACACTCCCACATGGCACTCATCTTCTTCCATATAGACACTCACCATAACTTCTGGCAAGAGGATTCCATGAGAGGTGCAGCACAAGACAGTGTCCCAAATAAGGTCCCTTTCCCCACATTTGCCAATAGTCAGGGTGGCCTGGACACCCTCCCTGTGAACCAGGAGTTATCAAATATGTCTGCCATTAATACAGCTCTGTTC
Source organism: Callospermophilus lateralis (assembly GCF_048772815.1). NCBI lineage: Eukaryota > Metazoa > Chordata > Mammalia > Rodentia > Sciuridae > Callospermophilus > Callospermophilus lateralis. Next base: position 194,845 of record NW_027511058.1, on the reverse strand, counting down.
TCCAATTTGAGGCCTACTGACTGTGGGGTTTAGATTCTTTGTTTGAATTGGATTCATAAGAAAACCCAAGAACCTATGGGCTAGCATCTGCAGGGCTTTGAAGAACTCATTTGACTCAAAGGATCCCTATTCTCACTTGATGTAGGTAAGGAACCTTACAGAAGAATGTGAGGCACTTCATCCACAGTGACTGATTTTTGGCCATTTTGATTTTGGATTCACACATGGGATCGTTCTTTAGATCCATCAGGTGCTGAGAATCAAAGCCACAGGCTCACACAGGACCAAGAGGCTGATTCAGACACATCCCTTTACAAAGCAATTAAGCAAAGAGCCACAGGTGGTGCCCATTCATTTCCGTTTGAAAACTGTTTTCTTCAGGATTCACAAAGGCGTGGCCTCAGGCAAAGAACTTACTGACATTCAGGGCAACAGAAAAATAGGCAATCAAAAGGCCCATTGCAGGGGTTCTCCACTGAGACTTTCCTGGTCACATCGATATCTGAGTTTTCTGAGATGCTTGCCAATCCCTTCAGCTATCCAGTACATGCCCATGTCACAGTGCTTGGAGGTGGTACATATCGTGGACTCAAAAGCATGAGCCTATTTTGGAGAGTGGCTAGATTTCAGGAAGAAAACAGGAACTTAGGAAAATAGCAGGTGTTGCCCATCGATATGGCAAGCCCTAGTGCATTCATAAATTGGGCAGGATGAATGCTGGGAAACTTTCTACTAGACAGGAAACATCCATTGATGCATTCTCTTTTTCTAATTTCTACAACCACGGACACAGTGGGATACACAGACATAGAAACACTCGCCTTGTCAAACAACTTACTAGAAACAGTTCACTCCAAACCAAACAAACCGACTTTCCTACCTCTTCTCAGAACATGGGGCAAAACCACAAACACACATCCACACCCAAAAAGGCACCTCCTTCCCCCAAATAGGTCTCTCACTATCCGGAGTGTCCTCTGACTGCTGGGCCATACTATGTTCCCCAGATATGGCCTATCCTGTCTCAGATCTGTTCTCCATATCCAACTCTGTGAAGTGGTCAGGAGCCAGCTGTGAGCCACTACCTGCTTTTTTAGGAAAGGCCCCTCTTCAGAGTACTCCTGGCATTTGGCCATCCTCACATCAGTAGGTACCAAGAAAGACTGACTCTGTCCTTGTTAAATTGAAGCAAGTGAGACCACTAGGACTGGGACTGGGACTGACTCTGTGTGCCTGGCTTCCTGCATCCCAAGTTCAGAGAGTTCCATTACCAAGGAAGTGAGGTGAGGTTGCATCCTTCAGGAACTGAATGAGGTCACTGCCTTGGCAACCACTTTTTCCAAACAGTTGCTTTCAAGCGTACCATGAGAAGGAGGCTTACCCTACTTTCTGTGGCACTTTCACAAATTAGAATGGTATATCAACCATAGGCACCAAGAAACAGCTCTCCACACAGGCCTGATTTGGTCCATCTTCTCTATATTAGGAAAAGAGCCTTTAGTCCGGGGAGCACTGCAGTGAACCTCTGCACTAAAACTATTAGCAAGCACCTGGTGGAGGAGTCCTCCATAGGTAAGTGGGGCTTTTATAACATCTGATATCCGGTTAAGGGAGATCTCTTCTGATGACAGAGATGTGGCCTGGGGAGGCTCACATATACTCCTTTCCAGGAGAGTAACCAGAATCGTTCTGTCCTCTGTTCTGTTCTGTAGGGAATTCCTCTGGAACTGTAGAGAGGGGCCGACGGGCACGCATGCACTCCTACCCTGGAGCTGTAGCAAGATGTTGCACTGTTCCACTGTTTTTCTGTTTAGGCGCATGGTTTCTGTTTTTTGTGTTTTGTTTTGTGTTCTATTTTTTTTGATTGTTTGTTTGTTTTTGTTCATTTTGTTGTGTGATTTCAGTGGTAAAAACTTAAGGATTTTGGACGTAAAAATAGGTAATAAAGAGAGTAAGCCTGACACCCCTTTGGACTGTGTTTTAAGGAACTGCGATGAACTTTACTCGCCTTTGTTAAGCAGGATGATAGAAGCTCCTAGCTGGCTGCCTGGAGCACAACCATTGCAGAGGGCAATGCTTGGTGGGGACCTAAGAACTGAGCATCTCCGAGGTTAACAAGTGAAACTCCTTTAAAACCCCTTGTCACTCCAGATCAAGAGAGTCACAACCTTTGGCAGAGTCCCCTGTGTTTCTCCTTTGTTCGCAAAGCAATAAACCTCCCTTTTTCTTTTTCTCAAAACTCAGTCCTCATTATTAAATTGGTATTAATTGGCGTCAAGTTGAGGAGTCGAACTTTAATTTACAAATTTGGTACCCGCCCTCCACCCCAGAACTTTGTGAGAGCTGTCTACTGAAATATTAGGAGATGAAGCATGCTTGGTGTGGAACTGAACAAGAGGAGCTAATCCTGTAAGTAAAAGGAGGGACTGAGGGACTCCCAGCAGCTGCCAAAGCCCTGTTGATTCAGGGAATTACCTCCTTCCTCCCCGCACTGTAAGAATTATGCCACCTCTGTCTTGTTAAAAAAGAGAAAAAGAAAAAGGGGACACTAAATGCAGTGAAGTCACCATGGAGACACTTTATTTTACATTTCAGGTTTCCCCTCTGTTAAAACATGTGGTCCCCCCCCTGTGGATATCTATGGTGCACACTGGTGTAGGAGATTTTTCTCTTATCTGCTCTGGTTTAAACGGTTCTCTCTGACAGCCATAGTCTGAACCTCCTTTCTGTCTGTCTTGTGTCTTTGTATCTGGCCCTTTAAGACATGTGCAATAATGTGTTGATATTATAAATTGTTTCTTGGGAATGATCTTAGCTGAATGTGTGTCTAAATGATGATGTTTTATTTTAACAATCTGGTATCTGAATGGGTTTTTGAAGCATTGCAGAATCTTGCAGTTAAAAGTCGGGTTTAGGTAATTATTTAGTTTATGATTTCAGATAATTCATGCCAGAGAACTTAAATACTTAGTATGGAAAACTGAAGAACTCTACTTCCAAGTTGGCAAGTAAATTCCCAATCATACAGTCTTTTTTTCACCAATTTTGAATTGGATAGCCTCGGGAAATGTCACTGTGTGTACCACTGCATTAATTTGGACAAGGATAGTAAATCATAGAATGGTATCTGTTGACAAAACAAGATGTAAAAAAATAAAATTTTGTGAATTGTATCTTAAATTTGTATCATAATTTTCAACATCCGAACCTCAAAATTATGGTTAAAATGCCTTAGGCCTGAGGTGTCTGCTCAGAATAGCAGTTTTTCCTGCTCCTTCCAGACCTCAGCCATGATTTATATTGAAATGTAAATGAAAGAAGCCTGAAAGCTTAGTAGGAGACTGATTTGAGGCCTAAGGGAAAAAAAAGGTAAATTGTATGGTATTTACTAATTACTAGCCAGTCACTTTTTCTAGGACTCTTTTTTTTTCCTTAGATACTTTTTTTTTTGAGCTCATGATTTTGAGCATACAGACCTAGGTTAATGTTTTTCATATCAGTTCTATCTTTGACCAACTGTAGACTTTTTGAAACATTGCAATGGAGATTTCACCTGAGAAAAGCTACAAGGCCTTTACTATTATTATGTGTGCACACTTTTGTTATGTGTTGTATGTCCACATATACATATGTCCGTATATCATATATATGATACACAAATTAACATATACAAGGAGCGCTCATAAAAAAGCGCTCATTAAAACAAATTTAAATAGGAGATCCAAAGATCTTTAATTCACGTGATTTAAATGTTTCAATTTAAATTGGATAAACAGATAAAAATCAATGTCTTTAAATTTAAGCTTACAATTTTTTTAGGTGTTCAAAAATCTAATAAAATATTAATATCTACAAAATGTCTAATATGCCTTGGTTCTAGGACCTTTCCTTCAACATAAAAATGGTTTACACTGTCAACACATTTCTCTAATATTTTGATAAATAAGTAAAGTAAATTTGATATGGGATTGCTCATTCATGAGTACTTTTCTTAGATATCTGATTGATTTACTAACGTCTGAATAAGTTCTTAATAAAGTCTGTATAAGAATATAAAAATAAGTCATGTGTTAATGAGACAAAAATTTCTTAAAACATAAGTTTACCCATAACGTTGTGTTTATTAAGTTTTATTTTCTCCAGAGCAAGCAACCATAAAAATTAAACAACTGATTAAATAAGAACTGTTATTTTAGAGCACTGTACTGCCATTGCTTTAAAAGCTAAACTTGGTTAATATAGAAACATCAATGTAATTGTGATGCTATCAATGTTTTCATATCTTATAGGTATGCAAGTCTGTAAGGTAGAAACTTTAAAAGAGCGTTATATCAAGCTGGTGCTCTGAAGTTGTATGGTAAAAAATATATTGGGGATTTATTTACCTGTTATCAATAAGATATGTAAACTTTTATGTTACTTTTTACATTGGGGAACAATTTAAATGTATTTTTTAGTTAATGAGAGCCTAATCGATGTAAAGGTTAAAAACTTTCAGCCTTTCTTTAATTCATGTTTTAAATGTGACATCATATGGTGTTAGCTAATGTTCATGTGACCTCAAACAATTTATGTAAACTTTGTCAAATGATATTTAAAAATAAGAATTAGCTTTAGAACTAAAATACTTAAGATTTATAAAGAGCCCTGCCTTAGCTGAGATAAGGCTCTGTGTCCCATCTTACTACATGTGAGAATGACTACGAAACCAGTAGGTTAGATAATATTTCTTTAAAGTTATGTTAAAAAGTTGGTTTTTCTTTAAGGTCAATATTCCTAGGATCTCAAACAGGGGATATAATGTATAACTCAGCCAAAAAATTCAGGGTAGCTGTTACACAAGCTAAGTATTTTTACTTTTGTTAATTTTATTTTGAAATTTTCTTATAAGTGATCTAAAGATTCTCTTTTACTGTTTTACAAACGTGTTGCTTTAAGAACACAACATGGGTTTATTCAATATAATAAGTCATTACTTACAATACAGACAGAATAATACAGATCCCAATTAATAAAAAGATAATTATATAGTTATAGACATTAAAGCCCAGTACTCTTAATATAAGGCTGTTAAAATTTATTTGCTGGATGTTTAAGATTAGGATTTAAAATTAAAGTTAAATGAAAAGAGCCAAGAAAACCAATATTTGGCTTTTGCCCTATGAGTCAGTCTGAATCCAGGGAACAGGGGACTTCTCTAAAGAGCTTTGAAACTCTGAGCCACATAACCTCCTCCTGATCAGGGAGATTAATGAGACCACTGGAGAACAGAAAGCCAATCAGTGTATTTGTAACGAAGAGGAGAGTCATCAAAGAAAGGAGACATCCCTGATGCTTCCGAGGGAAGCCAAATGGTCAAGCAAGGTCTGGACCCACCTAGCGCAAATGGCACTAGCAGAACTGAGAATCTGCTCTCAAGTTTCCCCAGAATTGACTCCCATAAAAGGTCAGCTGACTGTTAACAATAGATGGAAACAAAAGTCAGTTTGACTGCTTCATCTTAAACACTTAGCAAAGACAGTTAAGAAAAAAATACATCCATTCCTGGGCATTTTAAATTATAATTATAATAATAATAATAATAATAATAATAATAATAATAATAATAATAATAATAATAATATAATGTTAAGGTATGCACTTTATGTTTGCCTCCCAAAATAAGTAAGACTGGTGGCTACAAAGAAGAATTCTCAGACAGGAATGCCTGATACTTATAAAAAGAGACTATCAAGAAGACCTGCCACAGGGAGAAGTTTTCAGTTTAAGGCCTACAGATATTCCTAACCTACACAGGTTGGCTTGGTGTTTGCTAGTACAATTATCCAGCCCTGAGTAACAGAATTAAAGGTTTCTCAAAGAGACACAGAGGTCATAATAGTAAAAGGATTTTACAAGATCAGATGACATTAAATAATTAAACTGTATCTTATGGGGAGGGACAAGTGTAACAGTAAAAGTTAAATATTAAATTGACAGTCCTGATAACTGGGGATATTAAAGACTGGTGAGGGAACTTCTATACAGTGACATGTTCCAGGTGCTGCAACATTTATTCAGTACTCATGGTTTTTGTTTCTCTCATAGAAGAACCCATCCCCAGATGACTTTACAACCTGTTCTTCCCCAATCAGACTTCAAACCGAACTGACTTCTAAAAGGCAACTCATGTCCCTCAACTGACTTCTAAAAGGCAACTCATGTCCCTCATCCCATGCCCACTCACGTCACCCTGTCTCAGGTCAGAAGAAGAAAAAATGAGTGACACCACTCTTCTTATAACAATGGAGAGAAAGATAAATAGACTATCAATATAAGTAATTAATTAAGTCAGGTAAAATCAGGGAGATCGGTTTTGGGTGAGTTCTAAAAATTTGGAGACTCTTACCTGAGGGATTAAAATTTCCTCAGTGCTCTTCCCGTAATCTATCAAAGATTTGAAGGGGACACAAAGAAAAAGCGGGAATGATAGACCCAACCTGATCTTTAATTTAAATTGGGAGCCATCTTGCCAAAAAGCCATGAAAAGATAATTTTGGCTTTACCGTAAATTACTTCAAATTCTAAACCTGCTTGGAATGCCTGCCCATGCCTTGAACTCACCCATGCCCGGCTCTCTGACCAGATAGCAGCCCTAACTGAAACTTTAGTGACACATCATAAATATTTGCCTTCTCTGGCCAGACAACAACCCTCCCTGAGGCTCTAATGGTCTTCATGAACTCTGATGTAGGGACAGCAAAAAAAATGTAGACTGCCATTGGTGTGATGTTTGTCAGAGTTCTGTTATCTGTAAACCCCCTTTTGTGTAATTTTCTGGGCTATTAAGCTGCCTGTAGGAAAGCTGGGGTTGCTGTCTTTTTCCCGCCGTTTTGTGAGGGAGAGGTAGCACAGCCAGTGGAAATAATAAGCTTAATTTAATTTGATTTTAATTAGAGTCAGTGGTCTTTTCTTGTGTCCTGGTCTAACAGGTAAACACTCCAAAAACATGGAGCTCTGCCAGCCTAAACACTTCTTGAGAAACTTCCTCTGAGTTTGGGCACTTGAAATATATGTTGTTGTAAGGAGCTTTAGCTTCCTTTCTAGTGATACCATCAAAGCTGAGTCTGCATCTATGTGACCTGGAGGACATGGTTTCTTGTATTCTAATGAACATGATGCAGCAGTGCTGAATTTTCTCTTTGTAGGTAAACTGTGGCCACTGGATACTAAGTGTCTCCCCGTTTGGACTGTGAAGCCATTTGGTCATCCTCCACTTTGTGGTGTTTCTTGCTGCTGTACTGGGAGTTTGGTATATGCTTTATGAAATACAACGAGTTCAACTGAAACCCAGTGTTGAAGAAAGTTCTGTCACTTGTGGTGGGTCAGGGTCTGAAGGAGAATGCACCAACCAGGCTTTTATCTCACAGAGCTTGCCCCCTTGTCCATAGAAATCTGACTCTGAACTTAGCCCAGAAACCTCTCCATATAAAATGATGCCTTTACATAGAAGGGTCTGCTGGCTGCACCATGTCAGTCACAAACCATTTGGAAGGCAATGGCAAATCCTCATTGCCACACCACAGATGTATTATCACACACCCACCCACCACTGCAATAGGCCCACTTCTCAGCAGGCTCCAACTTACTGGCATCTTTGTTCTACACCATTTTCATGAAACCCGGTCAATCATGGCATTCTCTGGTACACTCAAGATCAGCAACAAGACATCTAAAGGTTCTCCAGTGCCACCTGGTTAAGGGAATTTCAAAGATTTCATTGTATTTATCTAGCCATTTTTCATGGATGAAGTTGGAGGCACTGTGGGTTTCAGTTCATTCAGGAAATATTAAATGGTGAGGAAGCTGTTTTCAATGAATTCTCTGGAGAAATCTCACAGGCAAGTCTTCCCATAGAGTGGTCAAAAGGTCACATGAAGCCAGGCCCATTGAGGTCTTTAATGTGACGTCCATGGGTGTTCTGACTGTCAACTATGGCTGCCAAATCTTTCAGAATAAAATCATGTGATATTCTAGCTGATATTCCAAGGCTCTGTGGAAAGCCACCCTTGTATTTGATCTCAGTTTCCAAGGGAGAATCCCATGTGTGGCCTCCTAAAATCTGAACACAGTTTATGGCAATATTTCTCTGAGATCAGTTCGAGAACTCAGACTATAAGTGGAATCACACCAGAGTTCAAGCCCAGATAGACCCAGTCATCACTTCCAACCACCAAACAAATGACCACAATTAAAACCAAAGCACTCCCACAAGGCCCTCATCTTCTTCCATATAGACACTCATCATAACCTGTGGCTGGAGGTTTCCATGAGGGGCTCAGCCCAATACAGTGTACAAAATAACCTCCCTTGCCCGTCATTTGCCTAAAGTCAGGGTTGCCTGGACACCCTTTCTGAGAACCAGGAGTTATCAAATGAGCCTGCCGTAAATACTGCTCTGATTCTCCAATTTGAGGCCTACTGACTCTCGGGTATAGATTCTTTATGTGAATTGGAATCATGAGAAAACCCAAGCACCTATGGGCTATCCTCTGCAGGGTTTGAAGAACTCATTTGACAAAAAGGATCCCTATTTTCACTTGATGGAGATCAGTAATCTTACAGAGGAAGGCGAGAGACTTCGTCCACAATGACTGCTTTTTTGGCCATTTTGGTTTTGGAAGCACACATGTAATTGTTCGTTAGATCCATCAGGTGCTGAAAATCTATTCAACAACCTCAAACATGGCCAAGAGTCTGATGCAGACACATCCCTTTCCAAAGCAATTAAGCAAAGATCTACAGGTGATGCCCATTAATTTCCATTGAAAACCGTTTTCTTCAGGCTTCAAAAAGGGGTGGCCTGAGGCAAAGACCTTTCTGACATTCAGGGCAACAGAACAATAGGTAAGCAAATGGCCCAAGGCAGGGTTTCTAAAATGATATCTGAGTTTTCTGAGATGATCCCATTCCCTTCAGCTATCCAGTACATAGCCATGTCACAGAGCTTGGAGGTGGTTCATGTCTTGGAAACAAAACCATGAGCCTATTCTGGAGAGTGGCCAGAATTCAAGAAGAAAACAGGAATTTAGGAAGACAGTGGTTGTTGCCCATCCATTAGGCAAGACAAAATCCATTCATAAATTGGGCAGGATGAATGTTGTGAAGCTTTCTTCTATTCAGGACACATCCATTGATGCATTCTCTTTTCTAATGTCTACAACCACGGACACAGTGGGATAAACAGACATAAAAACACTCGAATTGTCAAAAGACTTACTAGAAACAGTCCACTCCAATCCTAACAAACCGACTTTCCTACCTATTCTCAGATCATGAGACAAAACCACAAACTCACACCCACACCCAAAAAGTCACCTCCTTCCCCCAAGTAGGTCTATGACTATCCGGAGTGTCCTCTGACTGATGGGCCATAGTATGTTACTCCAAAATGGACTGTCCTATGTCAGATGTGGACTCCTTGGCCAACACTGTGAAGTTGTAAGGTGCCAGTGGTGAGACACTACCTGCTTACTCAGGAAAGTCCCCTCTTCAGACCTTCCTGGCATTTGGCCATCCTCACATCAGTAGTTACCAAGAAAGACTGATTCTGTCCTTGGTAAATCCAAATTTTTGAGGCCACTGGGACTGGGACTGGGACTGCCTCTGGGTGCCTGTCTTCCTGGATCCCGAGTTCAGAGAGTTCCATCACCAAGAAAGTGATGTAGGTCACTTCCTTCAGGAACTGAATGAGGTCACTGCCTTGGCAACCACTTTGTCCTAATAGTTGCTTCCAAGTGTCCCAATTGATGGAGGCTGCCCCTACTTCCTGTGACACTTTCACAAGTTTGAATGGTATATCAAACATAGGCACCCGGGAACAGCTCTCCAAACAGGCCTGGTATTGTCCATCTTCTCTACATTAAGAAAAGAGAGACTGCTTCAGACACACCCCTTCATCCTGACCAGGTTGTTTGTCGTGGAAGATGACTTTTGCTCTCTCAGGTCCTTCATAGCTTCCTATAGCTTCCCCAGGGTTCATTTCTGCATGGACCTTTTCATTTCTCAGCAGGTGGAAGATTTCTTACATTCCTGTATTGTAAGACCAACTCTGTCCCTGCTTTTCTGTAAAGTTAGATTGAGGGAACAGAGTATGGTTAGGGTTAATAACATGTTTGATTTGGCTTAGGAATCATTCTGCTGGATGAATAATGTTATTGGGAACCTGCAATATTTATTAGAATATATAGAGGGGAAATATATTTATGAAAACCGAAATCTAGGTAAGATTTGAAGCCCAGAAGGGCTTTGGATCCTTGATTGGGATACTTAGGTTTGAATTATGTTCTGCACATGTGTCTCAGATAAATCTATACACAATGGCATAGGACCTTGTACCTTGGATGATTGAATGTCAAAGAGAACATCCAGTCAAAAAAGGATAGTTGGTAGGATTAGGAAGATAGTTGGTAGGATTAGGAAAAAGAGTGAGTATATGATTTGGACAAAAAGTTCTTTAGCAATAGGGTTTTGGGTAGAGAGAAAATGTAAATGTCAGCACATGTGAAGAGTCAGTCACAATGATGAACTGGGGAAAATATGTAGGAAAGCAGATATCAATAGAGACATTAGAAAATCAGCAAATGATAAAGTGATTGATAGGATTAGAAATTTTCGACAGGCTTGAGTTTGAATAAATAATCTTAGGAAGAAACAAATATGTAGTCACCAATAGGATTGACATTTGAGAGCATTAGGCAACCTGGACATGGGTGATTTTCATAATCCATACTCATATTCCATTTAGGCTTTGGTACAGTCGTAAGTGTGACTTTGCATTTTGTGGCCAGAATATTACTGTGATAAAATGTATATGTAGATCAGGTGACATGAGTATTTGTTGCACCATTTCTGAGAGCAATATTTTGAAGAGATATAAATTAGTATTGGGGGCACAAATAGGTGTACCATGTGTGTATGAATATAGAGAGAATGCATGAATAGACCATACTGTGAATAAATAATATAACTGTTTCCAAATTTAGAAATTGGAATAAATTGATATCCCAAAATACACAGGAAATCTTATATTGATATACATACATTCATTCCAACCAGTTATATATCTAATGGTAATATTAGGGTTGTAGTTTATCATAAAATGTGTGTGAGTTTTGCTTCAAAATTGATTATGGAAATCGAAAATAATGTGTTTGGAAAGAAGTCTCATGAAATAACCAGTCAAAAACAAGGAGGAATACATGTGTTCTGAAGCAAGGAGTGATTGAATGTGTTACAAATGTCTTTCAATTTGTGAACTTGTGGATGAAATGTATATTCTACGATGTATAAAAACTGAAGAAATAGTAATGTACCAGTGTTGAATTAAAATGAACATCAAAATACACATCATGTCCCATAGAAATCTACTTTCATTGATGTTAAATTGGGTCAGTTACTGTAGAAATATAAGGCTTTGTTTGCACCTTTCACTGAAGTGAGTTTTCAGTACTAGGAAAGAAATATGTATTTCAGGTGGATGAATATTTCTAAAAACAATCTTATGAAAAGTTGATTATAAAAGCACATACATGAACATGAGTGAATTATTTAGGGAGTGTATAATAAGACACATATATTTCATATTTTGAAAATATATATATCACACAGATACATTAGAAAGTAGCAATATATATGCCAATCAAAATTCATCATGAAATATATATCATTCACAGATCCAAAAATATTAATTTTACTGAACATGGATTTATGTATAATGTTTTTCAACTAAGAAGCTCACTCATAGTTTGAATTTTCAGTTCCAAAAACATTTAGGAGGAGTCATCTCTTCTCATACTTTGTATCTCCCAAGTTAGCCACCTCACAAAAATGTACGTGTGATACCAGGTAGGATTTTATATGTGCATATAAAAATACATGTGCTGAATTGGCTACAGAAAAAGGGAGACAGAAATTCACATATGTGTTAACTTTAAAAACACATGGAGAACCATTTCAACAAAAAATTAACAAGATTTATAACTCTTACCCTATATCATGCAAAAGGCAAGACCAACTATACGCCATGCCTCCTCTCAACCGCTTGTATTTCTATTCTGTTTGGGTTATTTTTCTCCATCATATTAGGATTAGTAGTCAGAGTCTAGTAGGGTATGTGTTAGTGTCAGGGATTCAGTATTTTGAATGGAAAATTGAAAAATGAATCCAATGTGTATGTAAATATGTGCTACACCCAAATCTTCCCACTCTCATCCAGAACAATGCCTTGACAACACCTACGGCCCAAGTATGACACAATCAGAGGAGAAAAGTTAGAAAATCCGTGAATACATATCTAGAATGGAATATGATCAGATGTTCACAACCTTGGAAGTGGTAGAGGAGTTTCCAAAAGTAAGGGACAGGGTAAACCCTCCAAAAACTTGAAGGTCTGCTGGCCTAGAGACTTCTTGAGAAACTGCCTGTGAGGTTGGGCACTTGAAATATATGTTGTTGTCAGGAGCTTTAGCTTCCTTTCTAGTGAGACCATAAAAGCTGGGTCTGCATCAATGTGACCTGGAGGACATGGTTTCTTATTTTCCAATGAACATGAGATAGCAGTGCTGAATTTTCCATTGTAGGTAAACTGTGGCCCCTGGGGGCTGAATGTCTCCCTGTGTGGACGTTGAATCCATATAGTCATCCTCTATTTTCATGGTGTTTCTTGCTGCTGCACTGGGAGTTTGGTATTTGCTTCATGAAATACAAGGAGTTCAACGGGGACACAGTGCAGGAGGGATTTCTGTCACGTGTGGTGGGTCAGGGTCTGCAGGAGAATACAAGAACCAGGCCTCTATCCCACATAGCTTGCCCCCTTGACCATAGCAACCTGGTTCTGAACAATGTCCTGAAACCTCTCTATGTAACAAGGTGCCTTTACATATAAGGGTCTGCTGGCTTCACCATGTCAGTCACAAGCCATTTGGAATCCAATGAAAGATCTACATGGCCCCACCACAGATGTTTTATCACACACCTGCCCACCATTGCTCTAGGCCCACTACTCAGCAGGATCCAACTTTCTGGCATCTCTGTTAAACACCATTTTCATGAAAACCAGTCAATCAAGGCACTGTCTGGTATACTCATTGTTGGGAAAAGTATAAACGGCAGCCATACCCCAGAGAAAAACCCCAACATGGTGCCTAAGGACTTCTTCTTCCTACCTTCTTTTTTCTACAGTGGTGCCAAATGTTCCCACCCCTGTGAACTCTCCCGCTGGCGCCAATTTGAAATCTCGCTGGTGGGGAACCTTAGCCCCAATAAGAACTAATTCCTGGGCTCCAGAGCTGATATCTGAAAGAACTAACCAATAAACGGTTTGCCTGCCATTTATCTAAGCCCTTCCATCTTCCCCTTAGTTCTATATAAGCACACAGCTTTTTGCAATAAAATTGGAATTCTCCCAGCGAAGTGCCTTTGGGTGGGAAGTTCTTTCATTCTGGTGCCCCATGTGAGGATACGGGTGAGCTCTTTCTAACAAGAGCCCCGTCCCCTGCTCCCCCGGAGACAGCCAGCTTCCTGCACCCACCACAGATCTGATATATGTAAGCCTCCCCTGACCCTGGCTCTGCAACTCCCTTCGGGCTACCACTGGTTTTGTGACCTTGATCTTCCGGCCCACTCTCGACGCCCTGTAGGGGGCAGGAAATTCCTGCCACTAAGACCTTTACTGGTCGCAGTGGACCCTCTGGTGATCTGTTTTCCTTTGGGGCGTGAGGCTTCTGAGTTTACACAAGAGGCTCTGTGGTTTTTTCTCCTCTGCTGCCGCTGCCGCTGCTGGCTAGAGTTGCTGTTTGCTGCCGGGCTGCTGTGTCTGGCTGAAGCTGCCTCTCTGCTCGGGGAAAACTGAACTCCCGTCCTGGAACTACATTCTGCCGGAACCGGAGTTCTGTTTTCATTACTGACTTTTTCCGCTGCGTTCAAAAACTTTCCTGACGTCAGGTTGCCCGTGGCTCCGAACCCATTGGGTCTCACAGATCGCACTTCACTGGTGACGCCCAGGTAGTGCCCTCTGTATTTCCTCATGACGGCTGGTCATTTTGGGGACGCCCACCTGACCCCCGTTCGCCCTGAGCTTCCTGAAAGCCGTTCCAGCCCGGGTTTTCTCTTTGTCTCTCTCGCTTACTCTTATTCTCTCTCTCTCTCTCTCTCTCTCTCTCTCTCTCTCTCTCTCTCTCTCTCTCTGTCTGTCTGTCTTCCTTCTCTCCCTGTGACTATGGGCACCTCTTCATCTGTACCTGAAGCCTCACCTCTCAAATGTCTACTAAAAAATCTGGCCACACTCTCCCTCACACCAGACATCAAGCCCAAACTTCTAATCAAATTCTGTACCCAAGATTGGCCTACATATCCACTGGATAATGGCAATCATTGGCCTCCAGAAGGCTCCTTACATCCAAACTTCATCTGCGACCTTTTTAACTACTGCCAGCATCTGAAAAAGTGGAGTGAGATTCCCTGCATTTAAGGTTTTAGCCTTCTCACACAGCACCCTGTCGCTGCTCCTCCTGCCCTCCCTCTCAGGTCCTCCTTGTTTGCAAACCCTTCTCTTCCCCTACGTCTACTCCTGACTTCACAGATTCTTCCTCATTCAACCCAGCAGATGAACCCCCACCTTATCCCCCAGTCCTATCTGCCCCTTCTCTCCCACTATACCCTCCTCTTCCTCTGCCTGATTCCAGGGATCCTCAGCCTTCCATTTCATCCTCCTCCCCTCCGCCCTCTTCTGCCTGCTCCACCTCCTCCTCTTCCAAAGAGACACTCCCTGCCCCTCCCTCTCCTTCCTGTCCGCCTCCTGCCTCTTTCAGTCCTCCTGTTACCAGGTCTAAGGGACTCCTTCCCACCCCCAAGACAATCGCACCCCTTTGTGAGGTAGCTGGTCCCGAGGGTGTCATCAGAGTCCAAGTGCCCTTCTCCATGTCGGACATTACTCAGCTAGAGAGGAAGTTAGGCTCATTCACCACTGACCCCACCACTTACATTCGGGAGTTTCAATGGGTCCTGCAAGCATATAGTCTCACTCATCATGACATCTACATGCTCTTGGCCAATACACTTCTCCCTGAGGAAAGTCAATGGGTCTGGGAGCTAGCCCAAGCCCATGCTGATGAAAATCATAGGACCAATCCTAACCACCCCACAGGCCCTCATGCTGTCCCAGAGCAGAATCCCCTATGGGATTACAACACCCCTGAAGGCTTACAGTCTAGTGACCTTTTTACATCCTGCCTCTTGGCGGGCCTGAAAAAGGCCATCCGCAAGGCTGTTAACTTTAAAAAGGTGCAGGAGGTCATTCAAAGGAAGGAGGAAACACCTTCAGAATTCCTGGATAGACTAACCAAGGCCCTTTAACAGTACACAAACCTCAACCCAGAAACCCCTGATGGCCGTCATGTCTTAATGAAATATGTTCTGGCCCAAAGCTACCCTGACATTAAAGCCAAGCTTAAAAAGCTTGAACAGGGCCCTGCTACTCCTTAGACTAAAATCCTCGCTGTCGCTTTCAAGGTTTTTTATGATAGAGAGGATGAAAGTGAATGCCGTAGGCAGAGGGCTGAAAATGCCAAGTTCCAAATGTTGGCCCAGGTCATTCAGAGAAGGCCATCACCACGCCATCCCAATTTGACACCCCCGGGAGCTTGCTTCAAATGTGGTAAGGAGGGACATTGGGCCAGGGATTGTCCTTCACTGAGGACACCCTACAACCCCTGCCCAAAATGCCATCAAAGGGGACACTGGGGGGCAGACTGCCCAACAACCCGAATGGGAGGTTGGTCAGCCGCCAGGCAACCACAGCCTTTCTTGGGCTTAGCAGCGGAGGATTGACGGATCCCTGGGCTTTCCCTCCAGACTATTACCATCAAGAATCAAGAGCCTAGGTTTACCTTCCTGGTTGATGGATGCTTCATTACCTTCCTCTTGGATACTGGTGACACTTTTTCGGTCTTAAGGGAGTATGGGGTTCTACCACACCCTCAAAAACTCCTATTGTCAGGGTAGGAGGTAAACAGATTTTCCCTCAAACCCCCCCCATCATGTTATATGCAGGGATCCCTTTTGTCCTTCACTCACTTCTTTCTCGTTATGAGCCATTGCCCCATTCCCCTTCTGGGAAGGGACATACTCTCACTATTAAAAGTCAGCATTCACATATCACCCCACACCTCTCCTACCTCTCATTTCCTCATGATGTTCCTAGGGGCAGATACACCTCCTTAATGCACTCTCCCATGACTCTCTAAACCAGTTAAGCCTGAGGTTTGGGACACAACTACACCCCTTATGGCTAAATGCAGTCCTATTCATATTGTCTTACGGGACCCTTCAAGATATATTAGTCAATCACAATATCCACTCACAACCACAGCCCTCCTCGAATTAGAACCCATCATCCAGGATTTATTACGAAAGGGGTATCTTAGGCCTACACACTCTCCTTTCAACACCCCCATTCTGGCACTTAAGAAACCTAAAGTGTCCTACAGGCTGGTTCAAGACCTTCTCCTTGTCAACTCCTCTGTGGTCCCCATCCACCCACTAGTGCCCAACCCTTACACCCTCCTCTCTCAGATCCCTGCCACTACTACCCACTTCTCGGTCCTAGGTTTAAAAGATGCATTCTTTTCTATTCCCTTGTTCTCAGAATCTCAGAATATCTTTGCTTTTACATGGACTGACTCTCACATCCACCATTCTCATCAGCTTTCCTGGACTGTCCTCCCACAGGGATTCAGGGATAGCCCCCATCTCTTTGGCCAAGTTCTTGCCCAGGACCTCACATCCTTTCACCCGACCTGTCCTGACACTATTCTCCTTCCATATGTCAATGACCTTCTTCTATGTAGTCCCTCTGGGAACACTCTCAATCCCACACCGCTCAGCTTCTTAATTTCCTAGCAGACAAGGGATATAGGGAGTCTCCCCACAAGGCCCAGGTTTCCCATTCTTCTGTCACCTCTCTTGGTTTTTGCCTTAGACCCGGGAAAAAGGAAATAACACTGGATAGGAGGCAACTCCTCTCTGATCTTCCAGTGCCCCATATGAAAGCCAAAATACTATCATTCCTAGGATTAGCAGGTTATTTTAGGGCCTGGATCCCAAATTATTCTCTTCTATCCAAACCCCTGTATGACCAAGCAAATGGACCCCCTAGTGAATCACTTGTCTCCTCCCCCATCTACCACTTCCGCAGGTTTCAGCAACTCCTCTTAAAGGCACCTGCCCTTCACCTTCCTGATCTTTCAAGACCATTTCATCTATATGTCCATGAAAAAGGGGGGCAAGCACTTAGGGTCTTAGGTCGAAACTATGGGCCTACATTTGCACCTGTGGCATATTTTCCAAGAAACTAGACTCTACCATCCGTGGGTGAGCCCCTTGCTTAAGAGCTCTGGTTGCTGGACAAATTTTACACAAAGAAGCCTCTAAGCTGAGTTTTGGGGCACCTTGAACTATCCACTCCCCACATCACTTGAAAGATCTTTCAGCTTATAAGGGCCTTCAAACCCTTCCTCCATCCAGGGTTCTGTCGCTCCTCACTTCCTTTCTGGAAAACCCTAATATTACTTTCCTCCCCTGCTCTGCACTGATCCTTCCCTCACTGCTCCCAATGACTCCCACGTCTAAAACACCAACTCATAATTGGTTGGAAACCTTAGAAGATTTTCTCCCCTGTCATTCTTCCATTTCTGAGGAACCACTCACCAAGCCTGACCTTATCTGGTTCACTGACAGCAGTTCCTTTAGGCAGAACGGCACTCATTACTCTGGATATGCTGTAGTTTCAGCCACTGAGATTATAGACGCCAAAGCTTTGCCTTCAGGAATTACCAACCAGCAGATTGAACTTATAGCAGCCACTCGTGCCTGCCTTCTAGCACAAGGCAAATCCCTCACCCTCTATACTGATTCAAAATATGTCTTCCAGATCTTATTATCCCATGCTTCAATATGAAGGAAGCGACGCCTACTTACCACCAAAGGTAATACGATCACTAATTCGGCTCTTATAATCAATCTGATGGAGGCCTCCCACTTACCCACCCAGTTGGGAGTTGTCCATTGTAGGTCCCATCAGAAGGATGGCTCTCTTATCACTGAGGGCAATGCCAAAGCTGACCAGGCGCCACGAATGCGTGCTACCACTTCCAATTATGGCCCCTATGGGGTACATATTATGGCCACTTTAGACAGCTCATCTGAAGCCCCTACTTCTTCCAGTAAGAACAAGGATCTTTTCAAGTTCCTTCATACTCTACACCATTCCAATTCTCAGTCTTTGACCCTTTTTTTACAGAGCTTCTTCTCCCTCAACCCTTCTGACATAGCCATGATAGAGAATATAGCCTCTAATTGTCAGATCTGTCAGCGGACCAAACCTCATATTCCTTTAAGGCCCAAACCTTTCCCTTTCCACCAAGCCCAGGGACACATTCCCATTGCTGACTGGCAAGTAGACTTCACCAACATGCCCACAGTATGGCACACTAAATACCTCCTTGTCTTTGTGGACACTTTCTCTGTTTGGGTTGAGGCATTTCCCACTTCCAATAAAAAGGCTTCCACTGTAGCTTCAATCTAACTGACAGACATCATCCCTAGGTTTTGTATGCCCACTTCCCTACAATATGACAATGGCCCTGAGATTATTTCTAGGATCACACAAAAGGTCTCTCAAGCCCTCTCCTTCAAGTGGCATTTCCACTGTCCATATTACCCCAAGGCTTCAGGGAAAGTGGAAAGGGTAAATCATACTCTGAAGGAAGTCCTTACCAAATTGACAATGGAATTAAACTTAGACTGGGTCAAAATCCTTCCCTTTGCTTTGCTTCGAATCAGAGCTCTCCCTAAGAAACCATCTTTACTGTCTCCCTTTGAGATAATGTATGGAAGACCTCTTATACCCTCTGGGTTGGTCACTTCACAAGGACCTCTCACCCGAGATTTATCTTTGCCTCTCTTGTTTCATCTCCGCTCTGAACACTGGAAATGTCAGAACTGGCTTCTTCCGGACCCAGTCTCCACTCCAAACACTCCTCCCTTAACACCTGGGAGTCTAGTCTATTATAATACCCCAGAGGAGAAAGGGACTCTTGCACCAAAATGGGAAAGCCCCTATCCTTTCATTCTCTGTACCCCCACCGCCGCCAAACTCTCCTTACCAGACAACCGTCTCACTCCCTGGATTCCCATTTCTAGGTTGAAACCATATCACCAGGAGGCCCCACCTGCTGACGACAGGACCATGCCAGAGGAACTGCAAGAATCACCTCCTGAAGCTCCCCTTTAATCCTGCTTTCCACACCCATCTCACCCATTTAAGTTGCGGCTCACACGGTGTTCCCTGCAGCCCAATTCCTCTTAAAGAAGGCACAATGAGCTCTCCCAACACCCTAGTCTTCTCTAACTGCTTGTTTTTTGTGCTCTGCTTTTTTTCTGTGCTCTGTTGGGACTTGTCTTTACCCTCCTAACCTACCATGTATTTATTCACTCTTCGGGAACGATACTCAGAACATGGCATGCAGAAGGTCCGCGCAGTGGATGAAACTACTTGCTTCATCCACAACTGCACCTCTATTTCCCTAAAATTGTCACCTTCAAGGACCTTCGTCCCTGGTAGCTGGAACTGGCCTTTCATTTGCTTCCTTTTTAATCAAACCAAAGACTATTGTCATTGGTGGCCTGAGATATATAATGGGTGTCCCTATTGGTCATGCAGGTTCCATGATGAACGTGGTAGCTGTTCTTACCACTCACTTGGCTACTCTGAAGGGTTGACTTCTAGTTACCTAAAGTGGCATAAAGGCTCTTCATCCGATAACAATGGATCGTATACTTCAGATATACCTGACCCCAAGGCCAAACGTTGGGGCTATGTTGAGTTTGCTCTCTATGCTCGGACAACCTCAGCAAGACCCACAGGGTGGATGACTGTTGGCCGCACCCTGATTACGCCACCTAAGGCAACCAATCATGTAGTCGAACACATTAAGGAGTCAGAATCAAAACTGGATAAAGGCCATTGCAACACATGTTTTTTCGTCCTCTGCCTGAGGATCAAAAGAAGTATATTTCCTATATGCTTCCATAATTCTCTCCAGAATCATAGAGGGAGACTCATTAGGACCTTGGATTATCTCTCTTACCATGGCCAAATTAGTCGGCCCTCTGGCGGCCACTCGGAGCCCCGCCATTAGAGCCCTGTGATAAGTGGAAAGATGCTACCAACCTTCAAAGGTGTTGGGATCCCAGTTTGGTCGGTTCATGGGCCCATAAGGATGAAGAGGGAGCATCACAGTGGCTTCTGAGTTTTCTATTTTCCGTAGCTGGCGGGTTTCTTTAGGTGGCCCAGCTTCCACCAGAAAAGGAGGGGCTGCTGCTGCTGTGGAGAAGTCCCTTGGAGGGCTTGGGTCTGGCCCAATTGCCTCTAGTGGCGGAGAGGCTGAGTCAGTGGCGGGAGAATCATCTGGAATGTGTTGGGGGTTGGGGAGCGAGGGCAGAGGATAAGGAGGGGGAGGATTGTCCAGTCTTGTGACTCAGGAAGAATGGGGGGAAGATGGGGAGGGAACGGAAGGTTTGAATGATAGGATCCTGGGGAAGGGGTATATGGCTGTTGATCTGGGTGGCCACGTGGTCCCAGCTGAAAGACAATATCTCTGACTTTTTGGATTAGATTGAAGTAGAAGGATCCTTCTGGGGGCCACCCGACTTTGAGGATGGGCAATTCTGAAGCACAGAGAGTCTGCCAGGTCTGACATTTAACTGAAAAATAATGATTCTTGGCCCTTGAGCGGACATCAGTCCAATGATCAAGGGTCAGGGACAAAAGCGTGAAAGTGCTTTGTCCCATAATGGGAGTTACTCAAAAAGAGACAGTGAAGACACAAACGCAACACAAACAAAGACAAACAGTAAACGTTTAACATGGGTCCAAGACAAATATTAGAACTCAGTAACTGGCAAAACCTGATGGGTTAGACAATAAAGACAGACAGTAAACTCAACATGAGTTCGGGACAATGAACAAAACTGTGTAGCCAGCAAAACCTGATGGGCTGGCAAACCGAATCCTGAAGCAAAATATAACCGAGTTGAGGAAACTAATATTCCTTGATTTCCCTCGTCCTCTGGAGTGTCCCCCAGGGACGTGGCCAGTAGCTCTGTGACACGTCTGCCACCCACTGTCAGAGAGAGCTAATGCTCTTCACCGACAGCCACTTTGCCAAGCCCTAACCTGAAACCCGAAACCAGAAAGAGGCGCCTTTCTTACCCCGAGAGGAGTCCCTTGGGGTCTTTCATCCGCTGCTCCGGATATCTCACCTGGGACCTCCAGATGAAAAGGTGGGGCGAACATCGGAGGAAAAGACCACCAACAGGCTTTCTCATGCAACACCAAAGGGTTTATTGGGGGTATAGCGTGCTGGAGCTCAGGGCTCACTTCAGAGGAACAAAGAACAAAGAGCCCCGAGAACCACTTGAGTGGAGTTTATATACATTCTTTAGAGAGGGCAGGGACTTTACATACATCATAGCCTCTTTAGCAAATCATCATATACCGCGGGAAAATCAAATAATAACTCTAAAACATGATTAGCACATTCATTGGCGGGAACAGGTTGGGCAGGGGGTGATTGGTCAGCCGTAAGAAGGGGTATACATTTAAATTGATTGGTGGATGCACTGTGATGTATACGTGCTGAGCTGCATGGTTTCTGGGAAGGGGCTGTTAAGTAACTAGGTCCTCAGGGAAGATTTCAACACACATCTAATGTGCAAATTCGGGAATTGTCTTAACTGCCACAGAAATTTCAGGTGCTGAGTGCAGCTTGGAAACTTTACAAAACCTGGTTCTTTACATTTCAATTTCAATTTCTTTTATTCTTTCAGAACCTTACAGAGGAAAGCGAGAGAGTTCATAGACAATTACTGCTCTTTTGGCCATTTTGGTTTTGGATGCACACAAGGGATCTTTCTTTAGATCCATCTGGTGCTGATAATCTAAGCCACAGCCTCAAACAGGGCCAAGAGGCTGATTAAAACATATCCATTTCCAAAGCAATTACTACTCTGAAGTCAGTTACAGAACTCAGTCTTCTAGGAGAATCACGCCAGTGTTAAAGCCCAGGTGAACACAGTCATCTCTTCCAAAAGCCACACAAGTTACCACAATTAAAAT
Organism: Callospermophilus lateralis; assembly: GCF_048772815.1. Classification (NCBI taxonomy): domain Eukaryota; kingdom Metazoa; phylum Chordata; class Mammalia; order Rodentia; family Sciuridae; genus Callospermophilus; species Callospermophilus lateralis. Next base: position 172,629 of record NW_027511058.1, on the reverse strand, counting down.
CAAAAAAATCCCACGTGGCCCTCATCTACTTCCATATAGTCACTCATCATAATCTCTGGCTGGAGGTTTCCTTAAATGGCACAGCCCAATAGAGTGTCCATAATAAGCTCCCTTCTCCTCATTTACCTAAATTCAGGGTGGCCTGGACACCCTTCCTGTGAACCAGGATTGATCACATAGTTCTGCCATTAATACTGCTCTACTTCTCCAATTTGAGGCCTACTGACTATCAGGTATAGTATGTGATTTGGAGTCATTATTAAACCCAAGCACCTTTGCAGGGATTGGAAGAACTCATTTGACACAAAAAATCCCAATACTCTCTTGATGGAGGTCAAGAACCAAACACAGGAAGGCAAGAGACTTCACCCACAATGACTGATTTTTTGACATTTTGGTTTTGGATGCACACATTGGTTCTTTCTTTAGATCCATCCGATGCTGATAATCTAAGCCACAGCCTCACACAGGGCCAAGAGGCTGATTCAGACACATCCCTTTCCAAAGTAATTAAGCAAAGAGCCACTGGTGATGCCCATTCCTTTCCATTTTAAAACTGTTTTCTTCAGGCTTCACAAAGGGTGGCCTGAGGCAAAGACCTTCCTGACATTCAGGGCAACAGAACAATAGGTAAGCAAAAGGCCCAAAGCAGGGTTTCTCTACTGAGACTTTCCTGGTCACACTGATATCTGAGTTTTCTGAGATGCTTGCCATTCCCTTCAGCTATGGATTACATGGCCACGTCACAGAGTTTGGAGGTGGTACATATTTTGGACACAAAACCATGAGCCTATTGTGGAGAGTGGCCAGAATTCAGGAAGAAAACAGGAACTTAGGAAGACAGTACATTTTGTCCATCAATAAGGCAACCTGCAGTCCATTCCTAAAATGGGTAGGATGAATGCTGGGAAGCTTTCTACTGGACAGGACACATCCATTGATGCATTCTCTTTTCTAATGTCTACAACCACGGACACAGTGGAATACACAGACATAGAAACACTCGCCTTGTCAAAAGACTTTCTAGAAACATTCCACTCCAAACCAAGCAAGCCGCCTTTCCTACCTATTCTCAGAACATAAGACAAAACCACAAACTCACACCCACACTGAAAAAGGCACCTCCTTCCCCAAAGTAAGTCTGTGACTATCCAGAGTGTCCTCTGACTGGTGGGCCATACTATGTTCCCCAGAAATGGCCTGTCCTGTCTCAGATCTGGTCTCCATGGCCAACTCTGTGAAATATCAGGGGCCCGCGGTGAGCCACTTCTTGCTTTCTCTGGAAAGGCCAGTCTTCAAAATTTCCTGGCATTTGGCCATCCTCATATCAGTAGGTACCAAAAAAGACTTACTCTGTCCTTGGTAAATCCCAACAAGTGATCCCACTGTACTGGGACTGGGACTGGTTCTGGATGCCTGGCTTCCTGGATCCCAAGTTCAGAGAGTTCCATCACCAAGGAAGTGAGGTGAGGTCACTTCCTTCAGAAACTGAATGAGGTCACTGCCTTAGCAACCACTTTTTCCGAACAGTTGCTTCCATACTTCCTCTGACACTTTCACAAGTTAGATTGGTATCTCAACCATAGGAACCCGGGAACAGCTCTCCACAAAGGCCTTTGTTGGTCCATCTTTTCTACATTAAGGAGAGAGGGTGAATGAGACACAACCCTTCATCCTTACCAGGTTGTTTTCCATGGAAGATGACTTTTGCTCTCTCACGTTCTTCATAGTTACCTACATGTTCTCCAGGGATCATTTCTGCATGGACCTTTGAGGTTTTCAGCAGGTGGAAGATCCACTACATTCCTGTATTGTAAGACCAACTCTGTCCCTGCTGTTCTGTAATGTTAGATTGAGGGAACAGTGTATGGTTAGGGTTAATAACATGTGTGATTTGGGTTAGGAATAATTCTGCTGGATGAATAATGGTATTGGGAACCTGCGATATGTATGAGAATATATAGGTGAAATATATGTATGAAAACAGAAGTCTAGGTAAGATTTGAAGCCCAAAAGAGCATTTTGCCCTTGATTGGAATACTTAGATTTGAATTAGGTTCTGCACAGATTTGTCAGATTAATCAATATACAATGGCATAGGACCTTGTACCTTGGATGATTGAATGTCGAAGAGAACATCCAGTCAAAAAGGGATAGTCGGAAGTGAAAGGTTAATAAAATAGGTATTTGTCACTTCCTGGGAAGAATGTTGTGTTTATTCCGAGCATAATGGAGTTGTAAAAAAAAAATATGATTAAATTAAAAAGACACCATGAAGAGTGTCAATGAGAGAGTGAGAGGACCAAAAAAAGTGGTTTGAGTCTTGGTTCACATAGTCCCCCTGTTTGACTACTTTTTTATCAACCCTGGCCTGTCCGATAATAATCTCCATATTATTGCTAACTATAAAACCCTGTTTGCTCAACCGTGTAATTTCTTTTCTCTAAGCTCAAATTGGACAAGTTAAACTCATGGTAATACCCCACTAGCAGACATAGAATGTGACACCCCACAATGATCACTTTTATGATTAAAAGTAGCTAGAAGAAGAAGTGGGGAATGAAAGATTAATAAAATAGGTACTTGTCACATTTTTTTCTGTATGCTTAACAAAACACTGTTGAAATCTTGAGAACTGTTTGCTAATCTTGTTCCCAGAATGTCCTGTCCCCAAATGCCAAACTGCAGAATGTACTCCCTCACCCGGTTGAATGCAAACCGCCCACTCTCCCTCACCCATCAATAAACTTCACTCCCTGCCCTCCCCAAAGAAAGTATATAAGCTCTGCTTAAGCTCTTCTCAGGGCTCTCTGCTCTATTCAAGTGAGCTCCGATCCCCTGCATGCTGACCCCCTATAAACCCTTTGCTGTTGCATGAGATAGTCTTTTGGTGGTCTCTTCCTCCGAAGCTCGCCCAGTGTTTACTTTGATGATTGGGTGTAGAAAAGAACATTCAGTCAAAAAGGGATAGTCGGTAGGATTAGGAAGATAGTTGTTAGGTTTAGGAAGAAGAATGAGTATAGGTTTTGGAAAAAAAATATTCTTTATCAATAGGATTTTGTTTAGAGTGTGAATGTAAATGTTAGCCCACGTGAAGAGTCAGTCACAATAGTGAACCGGAGAAAATATGTAGGAAAACAGATATCAATAGAGATATTATGAAATAAGGCAAAATATAAAGTGGGTGGTAGGATTAGACATTTTCAACAGGGTTGAATTTGAATATATGATCTTAGGAAGAAACCAATATGTAGTCACTAATTGGATTGATATTTGAGAGCATTAGGCAACCTGGACATGGCTGTGTTTAGTAATCCATGTTCATTTTCAATTTAGGCTTTGGTACAATAATAAGTGTGAACCTTGCATTTTGTCTGCAGAATATTACTGTGATAAAATGTATATGTAGATCAGGTGACATGAGTAATTTTTCCATCATTTCTGGGAGCAATATTTTGAAGATTAATAAGTTAGTATGGGGGGTACAAAGAGGTGTACCTTGTGTCTATGAATATAGAGCTAATGCATGAATAGACCATACTGTTAATAAATAATATAACTGGTCCACTTTAAATAATGCATTGGATTCATATCTTAAAATATATAAGAAATCTTATATTGATATATATATACATTCATTCCAACTAGTTATACATCTAATAGTAAAATTAAGGTTATGGTTTATCATGAAAGGTGTGTGAGTTTTTCTTCAAAAGTGATTATGGAAATCAAAAATAATGTGTTTCGAAAGAAGTCTCATGAAAAGACCAGTCAAGAACCATGAAAAAATACATGTGTTCTGAAGCAGGAAGTGATTGAAAGTGAAACAAATGCCTCTAAATTAGCGAACTTGTGGATGAAATATATATCCTATTATGTGCATAAACTGAAGAAATAGTAATGTACCAGTTTTGAATAAAAATGAACGTCAAAATACACATCATGTCCCATAGGAATCAATTTGCATTGATGTTAACCTGGGTCAGTTACTGTATTAATTTTAGGATTTGTAGGCACCATTCACTGAAGATAGTTTTCAGTACTAGGAAACAAATACATATTTCAGGTGGATGAATATTTCTGACGATAATCTTGTGAAAAGTTGATTATAAATTCACATATATGAATATGAATGAATTTAGGAAATGTATAAAAAGACACATGTATTTCATATTTTGAAAAATCTGGAAAGTTTGCACACAGACATTAAAAATTAGCAATATATATGCCAATTGAAATTCACCATGAAATATATATCATCCACAGATTCAAAAATATTCATTTTACTGAACATGGATTTATGTATAATGTTGTTAAACTAGGAAGCTCACACAGAGTTCGAATTTTAACTTCCAACAGCATTTAGGAGAAGTGATCTCTTCTCACAATGTGTATCTGCCAAGTCAACCACCTCACAAGAATGTACGTGTTGTACCTTGTAGGATTCTATATGTGCATATAAAAATACATGTGCAAATAGGCTACAGAGAAAGGGAGACAGGAATTCACATATTTGTTAACTTTAAAAACACATGGAGAACAATTTCTACAAAAGTTGACTAGATTTATAACTCCTACACTACATAATGCAAAAGGCAAATTCAACTATACACCATGCCTCCTCTGAACTGCTTGTATTTCTATTCTGTTTGGATTATTATTCTCCATCATATTAGGATAAGTAGTCAGAGTCTAGTAGGCTAAGGGTTAGTGTCAGGGATTCAGTATTTCCAATGGAAAATTGGAAAAGGTATCCAATGTGTATGTAATTATGTGCTTTGAAAAATCTTCCCACTCTTATCCAGAACAATGCCTTGACATTACCTTTGCCCCAAGTAAGACACAATTACAGGAGAAGAGTTCGAAAATCTGTGCATATATATATGGAATGCAATATGCTCAGTTGTTCACAAACTTGGAGGTGGTAGAGGAGTTTACAAAAGTAATGGACAGGGTAAACCCTCCACAAAAATGGAGCTTTGCTGGCCTAAAGACTTCTTGAGAAACTGCCTCTGAGGTTGGCACTTGAAATATATGTTGTTGTCAGGAGCTTAATCTTCATTTGTGGTGAGACAATTAAAGCTGGATCTGCATCTATGTGACGTGAAGGATCTTGTTTCTTATTTTCCAATGAACATGAGACAGCAGTGCTGAATTCTCTCTTTGTAGGTAAACTGTGGCCACTGGGGGCTATGTGTCTCCCTGTGAGGACTGTGAAACGATTTGATCATCCTCCAATTTTCGTGGTGTTTCTTGCTGCTGTACTGGGAGTTTGGTATTTGCTTCGTGAAATACAAAGATTTCAACTGGGACAAAGTGCTAGAGGGAGTTCTGTCACGTGTGGTGTGTCAGGGTCTGCAAGAGAATGCACCAACCAGGCCTTTATCCCACATAGCTTGGCCCCTTGACCATAGCAACCTGATTCTGAACATTGCCCTGAAAACTCTCCATATAACAGGATGCATTTACATATAAGGGTCTGCTGGCTACACTATGTCAGTCACAAGCTATTTGGAAGCCAATGGAAGGTCCACATGACTCCACCACAGATGTTTTATCACACACCTGCACACCACTACTCTAGGCCCACTACTCAGGAGGCTCCAACTTACTGGCATCACTGTTCTTCAACATTTTCATGAAACCCAGTCAATCAAGGCACTGTATTGTATACTCATGATCAGCAACAGGACATCCAAAGTTTCTCCAGTGCCACCTGGTCATGGGAATTTCAAAAATTTGATGGTATTCATCTAGCCATTTTTCAAGGATGAAGTTGGAGGCACTGTGGGTTTCAATTCATTCAGGAACCACTAAATGGTGAGGAAGTTCATTTCAATGAAATCTCTGGACAACACTCACAGGAAAGGCTTCCCAAAGAGTGGCCAAAAGGTCACATGAAGCCAGGCCCATTGAACTGTACAATGTGAGGTCCATGTGTGTTTTGACTCTCAAATATGGCTTCCATGTTTTTCATAATAAAATCATGTGATATCCTGGCTGAGATTCACAGTGCTCTGTGGAAAACCAACCTGGGACTAGATTTCAGATTCCAAGGGTGAATCTCATGCGTGGCCTCCTAAAATCCCAACTCAATTCATGGCAATACTACTCTGAGGTCAGTTCCAGAACTCAGTCTATAAGGGGAATCACCCAAGAGTGAAGCCCTGGTGGACCCAGTCATCTCTTCCAACTGCCACAAAAATGACCACAATTATAACCAAAACACTCCCACATGGCCCTTATTTTCTTCCATATAGATATTCATCATAACTTCTGGCTAGATTTTTCCATTAGTGGCGCAGCTCAAGACAGTGTCCAATATAAGCTTCTTTGCCCCTCATTTGCCTAAAGTAAGTGTGGCCTGCACACTCTTCCTGTCAACCAGGAGTGATCAAATAGGCCTGCCATTAATACTGCTCTGCTTCTACTATTTGAGGCCTACTGACTGTCAGGTATAGATTCTTATGTGGTTTGTAGTCATGAGACAACACTAGCACATCTGCAGGGCTTTGAAAAACTCATTTTACTCAAGGGTCAATAATCACACTTGATGGAGGTCAGGAACCTAACAGAGGAAGGTGAGAGACTTCATCCACAATGACTGATCTTTTTGAATTTTGTTTATGGATGCACACATGGGATATTTCTTTAGATCCATCAGGAGCTGAAAATCTAAGCCCCAGCTTCACCGAGCGCCAAGAGGCTGATTCAACACATCCATTTCCAAAGCAATTAAGCGAAGAGCCACAGGTGATGCCCACTCATTTCCATTTGAATACTGTTTTCTTCAGGCTTCACAAAGGGGTGGCCTGAGCCAAAGACTTTCCTTACATTCAGGGCAACAGAAAAATAGGTAAGCAAATGGCCCAAAGCAGGGTTTCTCCACTGAGACTTTCCTGGTATCTGAGTTTCCTGATATCTGAGTTTTCTGACATGCTCCACTTCCCTTCAGCTATCCAGTACATGGCCATGTGACAGAGCTTGGAGGTGCTACATAGCTTGGACACAAAACTTTGAGCCTATTCTGGAGAGTGTCCGGAATTCAGGAAGAAAACAGGAACTTAGAAAGATAGTAGGTTTTGCCCATTGATAAGGCTAGTCTCAGTCCATTCATAAATTGGCAGTATGAATGCTGGGAAGCTTTCTACTAGACAGAACACATCCATGATGCATTCTTTTTCTAATACTAAGACCACGGAGAGAGTGGGATACACAGTAATAGAAACACTCACCTTGTCAGAGGACATACTAGATACAGTCCTCTCCAAACCAAACAAATCGCCTTTCCTACATATTCTCAGAACATGAGACAAAACCACAAACTCACGCCCACACTCAAAAAGACACCACCTTTCCCAAAGTAGGTCTGTGACTATCCGGAGTGTCCTATGATGGGTGGGACATACTATATTTCCACGAAATGCACTGTGCTGTCTCAGTTCTGGTCTCCTTGGCCAACTCTGTGAAGTTGTCAAAAGTCACTGGTGAGCCACTACCTTCTTTCTCAGGAAAGGCCCCTCTTCTTAGCTTTCCTAGCATTTGGCCATCCTCACATAACTAGGTACCAAGAAAGACTGACTCTGTCCTTGGTTTACCCAAACAAGTGAGACCACTGGAACTGGGACTGGAACTGGCTGTGGTTGCCTGGCTTCCTGAATCCCAAGTTTAGAGAGTTCCATCACCAAGGAAGTTATGTGAGGTAACTTCCTTCAGGAAGTGAATGAAGTCACTGCCTTAGCAACCACTTTGTCCTAACAGTTGCTTCCAAGGGTCCCATGAGATGGAGGGTGCACCTACTTGCTGTGACATTTTCACAAGTTAGAATGGTATATCAACCATAGGCACCTGGGCACAGCTCTCCACACAGGCTTGGTTTGGTCCATCTTCTCTACATTAAGATGAAAGAGGCTGATTCAGACACATCCCTTCACCCTGACCAGGTTGTTTGTGATGGAAGTTGACTTTTCCTCCCTCAGGTCCTTCATTGCTGCCTACATCTTCTCCATGGATCATTTCTGTATTGACCTTTGAGGTTCTCAGCAGGTGGAAGATCCCCTACACTCCTGATTGTAAGACCAACTCTGTCCCTGCTTTTCTGTAAAGTTAGATTGAGGGAACACTGTATGGTTAGGGTAATAACAGGTTCGATTTGGGTTAGGAATCATTCTGCATGATGAATAATGGCATTGGGAACCTGTGATATTTACAAGAATATACAGGTGAAATATAAGTATGAATACAGAAGTCTAGGTAAGATTTGAAGCCCAGAAGAGCATTGGGTCCTTGATTGGGATACTTAGCTTTGAAATACCTTCTGCACAGATGTCTCAGAAAAATCGATAAACAATGGCATAGGACCTTGTAAATTGGATGATTGAATGTAGAAGAAAACATCCACTTAAAAAGGGTAGTCAGTAGGATTGGAAAGATAGTCAGTAGGTTTAGGAAGAAGAGTGAGTATAGGATTTGGTCCAAAAGTTCTTTAGCAATAGGGTTTCTCGTAGAGAATGAATGTAAATGTCAGAACATGTGATGAGTCAGTCACAATGATTAACTAGGGAAAATATATAGGGAAGCAGATATCAATAGAGACATGAAGAAATCAGGCAAAGTATAAATTGATTGATAGGATTAGACATTTTCAACATGGTAGATGTTGAATATACAATCTTAGAAAAAAACAAATATTTAGCACCAATAGGATTAACATTTGAGAGCATTAGGCAATCTGGACTTGGATGTTTTTAGTAATCCATGCTCACTTTCCATTTAGGTTTTGGTACAATCATAAGTGTGAACTTTGCATTTTGTGTCCAGAATATTACTGTGATAAAGTGTATATGTAGATCAGGTGACATGAGTATTTCTTCCACCAATTCTGTGGTCAATATTTTGAAGATGTATAAATTAGTATTGGGTGTACAAATAGGTCTACCCTGTGTCTACAAATATAGATAAAATGAATGAATTGACCATACTGTGAATAAATAATATAACTGGTTCCAACTTTAAATTATGGATTGAATTGATATCTGAAAATATACAGGAAATCTTATATTGATATACATACATTCATTACAACCATTTATAGATCTAATGGTAATATTAAGGTTATGGTTTGTCATGAAGAGTGTGTGAGGTTTGCTTCAAAAGCGATTATTGAAATCTAAAATGAAAAGTAGTCTCATGAAAAGACCAGACAAAAAACATGGAGGAATACATGTGTACTGAAGCAGGAAGTGATAGAAAGTGAAACAAATGCCTATAAATTTGAAAACTTGTGAATGAAATATATATCCTATGATGTGCATAAACTGAAGAAATAGTCATGTAACATTGTTGAATAAAAATGAATGTCATAATACACATCATGTACCATAGTAATCTACTTGCATTGATGTTAAAGTGGGTCAGATACTGTAGAAAAATTAGGACTTCTATGCACCATTCACTGAATTTAGATTTCAGTACTAGGAAACAATATGTATTTGAGGTGGATGAATATTTCTGAGAATAATTTTGTGAACATTTGATTATAAATCCACATACATGAATATGAATGCATTTAGGGATTGTATAATAAGACACATATATTTTATATTCTGAAAAATCTGGAGAGTGTGTATATATATATATATATATATACACACACACACACACACACACACACAGACATTAAAAGGTAGCGATATATATGCCAATCGAAATTTATTATGAAATATATATCTTTCACAGATCCAAAAATATTCATTTTACTGAACATGGATTTATGTATTATCTTGTTCAACTAGGAAGCTCACCCATAGTTTTAATTTTCAGTTCCAACAACGATCAGGAGGAGTGATCTCTTTTGACAATTTGTATCTGCCAAGTCAGCCACCTCACAAAAGTGTACATGTGATATCAGGTAGGATTCTATATGTGCATACAAAAATACATGTGCTGAATAGGATACAGATAAAGGGCGACAGGAATTCACGGATTTGTTATCTTTAAAACACATGGAGAACTACTTCAATTTAATATTGACTTGATTTATAACACCTACCCTTTATCATACAAAAGGTAAGTCCAGCTATACACCATGCCTCCTCTGAACTGCTTGTATTTCTATTCTGTTTTGGTTATTTTGCTCCATCAATTTAGGATTGACACAGTCTGGCTGGGCACAATTCAGGAGCCACTTGTCAAAAGCTAACTTTATTTTTAGAACCACACACGCCAAAAAATAGCTCCTCGGGAAAAACACTCAGAGCACAACTGCCACCACCGGCTTCCCACAAGCTCTCAACCTCCCCTCTCCTCCTGCTCTTGAGGTCGATTGGCTGGGTTGTTTGAGCAGAGCCAAAAAAGTCCCCCAAAAAGCAGCTCCATAATTTGAAAGGGTGGGGAAACAGCCCAATGGGCATCACCGCAGAGGAGCCAATCAGCTAGATGTTGCTGGGGCCGCTGTGAGCCAACCTTCAGCTGGCAGTCTGAAAGTTTGCTTTGGCCCCTTGGGCTGTGGCTCTCAACATCTAACCCTCTCTGTTTAAACAACAAGCATGTGGCTTAGGGACCATGCCTGCCTTAGGTTGTCCAATAGTACATATGATTCTTACCCATTATTGAATGAGCTGACCTCAAGGTGTCAGCCTCCTGTCTTAGATTGGTACCATTGTAATTGGATATTACCCGTCACTGACTACAGGTCCAGTATAAATCCACACCTGTGGAGAGGTCTTTGTACCAGCGGGCGGGTGAGGCTCTTTGCCTCATCTCTGTTGGCCCCCTAATTTTAGCTGAACAACCATGACAAGCAGAAGGGAGGAAGATACACCAAGGCAATTGATGGCTCTTTTTGAAAAAATTGTACCACCGATGACATCATCAGAGAAATTCCCCAACACTACCACACGTCACTGCACCAACAGATAGTTCACAATGCAGGCAGGTGAGTTCACAATGCATACAAGTGATACATAGTCCAGGCAAGTTCTGCAAGCAGTTCAGTGATGGCTATTGCAGAAGCTGTAGATTGGTTTTATCTTTGACTTCACATGCACTGGGATGAAGATAGAAATTCTGGCAACAATGCCTAAAGAAAGAATTATGTAACATTCCAAAAGGCACTAAAAGAAAACAATTTTCTTAACAATTTACATTGTCTAGAAGAGAATTATTAAATATAATGAAAAGAAAAGGTGGATCCAACATGGCGGCGGGCAGAGAGGCTGCGCTTTTAATGCACTCCCAGTGATGGGGTCATAAAGTCGCAAGGATAACTCTTGGATTCTACCAACGGAGATTCTCCTAGCAAAATTCCACTGAAGGGAGACTGCCCGGGAGCTACAAGAATTTTTTTGAAGCGTCTGTGTGACCCGGACGAGTGGGACCCTGCCACTAGACGCGGAGTTCGAGATTCACCAGCCACAGTCTGCGCACCGCGGGCACAGCTGCAGATCCGTCCACCAGCCCGCAGCCAAAGTGACTGGGTCCTGCTAGACGCCGAGACACAGCTTGGCAGGAAGAAGTCTTTAGCCAAGCCTCCACGCACCAGGAGCTGAGGTGAACTGGGCTGGACCAGTCCCACCCCTCCCCTCGGTCAATCCGGCAAGAAGCCTGGGGCCCACCATAGCAGAGAGCTGACATCATCGGAGTTCGGCCGGCGAAATTCCTTCCCAGCAAATTCCACTTTAGCAGGTGTGTGACTCCCCATACTGATACAAGCAGCCAGGAAACTTCATTGACTTCTCAGGGGTCGTGTCCGTAGGGAAGCAGAGGGGAGCCCAGAACCCAAGGCCCCCATATCACCAGTGGTGACCCCTAAGGTCTTATCCGCCAGTTTACCACAGCACTGAGGATTAAAAGGGGCACTCGGTGGGGCTGCAAGTGTAACTAGATCTCTGGAGAATCACTTCTGGGGAACAGGACCTGGCTGGCAGGCTGACAGGAGGAAGGGGGTTAAGAGCTGGAGAAGTGAAATGGCTCTGGACTGACAAGTCTGAGAGACCCCCAGAAGACGCCCTACAGGGATAGCTCTCGGCAGGTAGAGAGCAGACACTCCGCTTGGAAGGCACAGCTCCGCCTACTGGAAGAGAAGAAGGTGGATCTCTAAGACTTTAATTTTGTTGTTGTTGTTGTTGCTGTTGTTGATATTTTTTTCTCTCTTCTTCTCTCCCTGTTCCTTTCCCCCCTTTTCCTTCTCTCTTTCTATCCCATTTCAAGTTTTATTGTTCTTTTCATTCCCCTCTAATCTATCTCTCCCTCTATCCTTTTTTTCTTTTTAAGAGCACCTTCATTCTCCTACCCCCCAACTCTCATTCCAAGCATTACATCTTTCATTGTGTGTAATTGTCTAAATGCAAATAGGTGAATGTCTCGAGGCTGTCTATAAGACTCCTAAATACCTAGCTACTACCAACACCCTGATCCAATTGCCTGGTAGTATCCACCTTCAGTGGAGCAATCTTCTAAAGTAGCCGAGACATACTAACCATTGTACCACCAGAGCACCCAACCTAAACATATAGTCCTAAGAACAAACAGCAAATCATTATATGCATACAGAACCTAGAAGCCTTATATGAATTAAATGAATCAGCTTTAAAGTACAACAAAGCCCAAAATTTTTAGGCATAATCTTCCACCACAAAAGAGAGACAACAGAGATATACAAAGCCAAAACAAATGTATAGGAGAAAGCAGTTACAAAGCAGTCAAACAGAGCTGGAAAGCAACGTGAACAATATGAAAAAACAAGGGAAAAAGGGGTTACAAACAATGCAGGACAATCTAAATATACAGGAGGACCTAGAAGAATCAGAAATATGGACAGGGAAAGAAATCAAGGCATTCCTAATTCAGATGGAACGGAATATTAGAGAAGACATGAGACAGCAAATCCAAGCATTGAAAGTATATTTTGAAGAGGAACTAACCACACAAATTAAATCCGCAAAGAATGAGCTTTATCAGGAGATAGAGGTGTTAAAAAATAATCAAGTTGTAATCATAGAAATGCAAGAAACCGTAAATCAGATTAAAAGCGCTAATGAGAATATTACAAACAGACTAGATCAAGTAGAAGTCAGAACATCAGATAATGAAGACAAAGTATATCAACTTGAAAAGAATATAGTCAACACAGAAAAGATGTGAAATCAAACATATAACACAAAACACAAGTGCACACATAATATAATACATACAACACATGACATAATATTAAAGGCCTTATGACTTTTTACAGGTGAAATCTCCATTGCAATGTCTAAAAACTCTATTGTCCAAAAATAGAACTGATCAGCAAAACATTAACCTAGTTCTGTATGAGCTAAAAAAAACAAAATAAAACTTCATGATATGAGAAAGGGGAATAATAAAATAGATTTGAAAAAAACATTCTGGTTCTGTCACAGATGTAAGAACAGCCAAACTGGAGTTCTGCATATCAGCTCTTATTGATTTGAGCCAAATCATCTTATTTTTGGTCTGTAGAAATCTCTTTAGTTAATCTCTCTGGAATCCAAATTGGCTACTGTTCTCCCTGTGGAAACACAAAAACAGACGCCGGACTCCAGACAATTACTTGGTCAGGACCTTTCCATTGTCCTGTTAGAATATCCTTCCAAAGTACCTTGGGCTTATGTACATTTTTTGGACATATATGCCTTTCTGCAGCACTAAGCCCTGATGAACCCAAATTTAAAAAGTTTAGAGTAAAAGGGTTATTTTAAGTTTACCTTTGGGGAATATATACCCCTTCCCAATTTGTTCTTTTTGCTTTAATATGTACGTTTTAATAGTTTCATGTGCTCTTTCAACTGTGCCTTCTCCCTGTGGATTGTATGGGATTCCTGTTATATGAGTAATGCCAAATGATGAGCAAAATTGTTCAAAAGAAGTAGAAGTATAAGCAGGGGCATTATCTGTTTTTAACTCTTTTGGAACGCCCACAGTGGCAAAATTTTGTAAGCAATGAGCTATAACATCTTTAGTTTTTTTCTCCAGCAAGAATGGAGCCCATCAAAAATCCAGAAGAAGTATCAACTGTAACATGCAAATATTTTAATTTTCCAAATTCTGGCAAGTTTGTGACGTTCATCTGCCAAATATGGTTAGGTATCAATCCTCTAGGATTGACTCCAAGATTAACTTGTGGTAAAAAGGTCACACAATTTTGAAATTGTTTTATTATTTGTCTAGCTTGTTCCTTAGTTACTTTGAAATGCTTTTGTAAAGTATTAGCATTGACATGAAACTTTTTATGAAAATTTGTAGCTTCTTCTAGTGTATAGAAAATATGTATGAATGTCATGTGTTGTTTTATCTGCTAAATAATTGCCCAAACTAAGGGCTCCAGGCAATCCTGAATGTGTCCTGAAATATCCTATAAAAAACGGATCTTTCCTGTCCCAGATTAGACTTTGTATAGTCGAAAGCAAAGAGAAAATAGTAGAGGAAGGGGAAATCCTTCTACCATCTTCAAGTGATACTATAGCACTAACTATATACTGATTATCGGAAAATAAATTAATTACAGATGCTTTAAGCATCACAAAAGCTTGTAATACTGCATTAAGCTCTACATTTTGAGCTAATTGTTTGGGTACTAAAAATGTAAAAGTTTGATCAGGTGTAAATATTACTGCTGTACCATTATTTGACCCATCAGTGAATATATTTGTAGCATTTATAATAGGTGTTTTTCTTGTCATTTTTGGAAAAATTACATGATGTGATGACCAAAAAGACAATAAAGGATTAGATGGTAAGTGGTTATCAAATGAAACATTAGATTTGCACATGATTATTGCCCAAGAATTTAACTAATTATCTAAATCATCAATTTGATTCATAGTATATGGAGTAATAATTTTATCTTCTTGGGTTGTATTATAGTTATAGTAGAAATATTCAAGTAAAAGAGAAGGTCTCTCGAGCTAGTCAGACAGAGATAAAAATTCAATTAAAAGAGAAGGTCTCTCTAGCTAGTTAGACAGAGGAAAAAATCAAGTGATTGATCCTGATAATGTGTCTGAATCAGCCTCTTGGACCTGTGTGAGGTTGTGGCTTAGATTCTCATCACCTGATGGATCATTCCGTGTGTGAATCCATACCCAAAATGGCCAAAAGAGCAGTCCCTGTGGATGAAGTCTCTTGCCTTTCTTTGTAAGTCTACTGAACTCCATCAAGTGAGAATACGCATCCTTTGTGTCAAATGAGTTCTTCAAAGCCCTGGAGAGTCTAGCACATAGGTTCTTGGGTTTTCTCATGACTCCAATTCACATAAAAATATCTATACCTGACAGTCAGTAGGCCTCAAATTGGAGAAGCAGAGGTGTATTAAGGGCAGGCCTATTTGATCACACCTGGTTCACAGGAAGGGTGTCCAGGCCACCATGACTTTAGGCAATGAAGGGCAAGAAAGCTTATTTTGGACACTGTCTTGGACTTCGCCACTCATGGAAACCTCCAGACAGAGCGTAGTATGAGAGTGTATATATGGAAGAAAATGAGGACCATGTGGGAGTGTTTTGGTTTTAATTGTGGTCATTTGTGTGGTAGTTGGAAGATATGACTGGGTATACCTGGGCTGAACTCTGGTGTGATTCCCCTTAGAGACTGAGTTCTAGAGCTGACTTAGAGAAGTGTTATCATGAAATATGTTGGGATTTTAGTTGGTCACGCATGAGAGTCGCCCTTGGAAACCGAGATCTAGGCCCAGGTTTGCTTTCCACAGAGCACTGGGAATCTAATCCAGGATATCCCATGGTTATATTCTGAAAGACATGGCAGCCATAGTTGAGAGTCAAAACACACATGTACCTCACATTGTAGACAGCAATAGGTCTGGCTTCCTGTGAAATTTTGGCCACTCTTTGGAAGCCTTGTCTGTGAGATTTCTCCAGAGCTTTCATTGAAATGAGCTTCCTCACCATTTAATTGTTCCTGAATGAAGTTAAACACACAGTGCCTCCAACATCATTCTTGTAAAATGGCTAGATAAATACCATGAAATTTTTGAAATTCCCATGACCATGAAAATGGTGTAGAAAAGAGATGCCAGTAAGTTGGAGCCTGATGTGAAATGGGCCTAGAAAAGTCGTGTGCAGTTGTGTGATAAAATATCTGTGGTGGGGCAATGTGGATCTGCCATTGGCTTCCAAATGGCTTGTGACTGACATGGTGCACCCAGCAGACCCTTCTATGTAAAGGCATCTTGTTATGTGGAGAGTTTTCAGGGCAATGTTCAGAATCAGATTGCTATGGTTAAGGATGCAAGCTATGTGGGATTGAAGCCTGGTTGGTTCATTATCATGCAGAACCTGACACACCACACGTGACAGAACTCCCTTTAGCACTGTGTCCCAGTTTAACTCCTTGTATTTTGTGAAGCAAATACCAAACTCACATTGCAGCAGCAAGAAACACATCGACAAGTGGAGGATGGCCAGATGGCTTTACAGTCCACACGGAAAGAGTTTGCCCGCAGTGGCCACAGTTTACCTACAAAGAGAGAATTCAGCACTGCTGCCTCATGTTCATTAGAAAATAAGAAACCATGTCCTCCAGGTCACTTAGATACATACCTAGCTTTGATGGTCTCTCTACAAAAAAAGCTACAACTCCTGACAACAACAAATATTTCAAGTGCCCAAACTCAGAGGCAGTTTCACCAGAAGTCTTTAGTCCAGAAGAGCTCCATTTTTGTGGAGTATTTACCTGTCCCTTACTTTTGGAAACTCCTCTACCACCTTCAAGGTTGTGAACTCTTGAGCATATTACATTCCAGATATGTATTCACAGATTTTCTAACTCGTCCACTCTAATTGTATTTTACTTGGAGTGAAGGTAAAGTCAAGGCATTGTTCTGGATTAGAGTGGGAAGATTTTTGTGAAGCACATATTTACATACACATTGGATTCATTTTCCTATTTTCAATTCAAAATGCTGAATGCCTGACACTAACGCATACCCTACTAGACTCTGACTACTAATTCTAATATGATGGAGAAAAATAACCCAAACCGAATAGAAATACAAGCAGTTTAGACGAGACATAGTGTATTGCTGGACTTGCCTTTTGCATTATACAGGGTAGGACTTATAAATCTAGTCAATATTTTGTTGAAATAGTTCTCCATGTGTTTTTAAAGTTAACAAATAGATGAATTCCTCTCTGCCTTTCTCTGTAGCCAATTCAGCACATGTTATTTCATATGCACATATTGAATCATACCTGTTATCACATGTACATTCTTGTGAGGTGGCTGACTTTGCAGATACAAATTGGGAGAAGAGATCACTCCACCTAAACACAGTTGGAACTGAAAATTCAACCTATGGGTGAGCTTCATAGATGAACAACATGATAAATAAAATCATGTTCAGTATAATGAATATTTTTGGATCAGTGGATGATATACATTTCATGATGAATTTCGATTTCCATATATATTGCTACTTTTTAATGTCTGTGTGTGTGTGTGTGTGTGTGTGTGTGTGTGTACACTCTCCAAGTTTTTCATAATATGAAATATATGGGTCTCAATGTACACTCCCTAAATTTATTCGTATTCATGTATGTGGATTTATAATCAAATATTCAAAAGATTATTCTCAGAAATATTCATCCACCTGAAATACATAATTGTTTCCTAGAAATAAAAACTAACTTCTGTGAATGGTGCATACGGATCCTAATATTTCTACAGTAACTGACCCAGTTTAACACCAATACAAGTAGATAATTATGGAACGTGATGTGTATTTTGATGTTCATTTTTAGTCAACACTTGTACATTACTATTTCTTCAGTTTATGCACATCATAAGATATATATTTCATACACAAGTTAGCAAATTTATTGGCATTTGTTTCACTTTCAATAACTTCATTCTTCAGAACACATGTATTCCTCCATGTTTTTTAACAAGACTTCTTTCTAAACACATTATTTTCGATTTCCATAATCACTTTTGAAGCATAACTCACACACTCTTCATGATGAAATATCACCTTAATATTACCATTAGAAGTATAACTGGTTGGAATGAATGATTTTATATCAACATTAGATTTTCTGTATATTTTCAGATATCAACTCAATCCATTATTTAAAGCGGACCAATTATATTATTTATTCACAGTATGGTCTATTCTTGCATTATCTCTATATTCTTAGACAGATACTACACCACTTTCTACCCCCAATACTCATTTATACGTCTTCAAAATATTGTTCCCAGAAATGGTGGAAGAAATACTCATGTAACCTGATCTACATATACATTTTATCACAGTAATATTCTGGAAAATAAAGCAAAGGTCACACTTATGATTGTACCAAAGTCTAAATTTAAAGTGAGCATGGATTTCTAAAAACATCCATGTCCAGGTTGCCTAATTCTCTCAAATGTCAATCCAATTGTTGACTACATATTTGTTTCTTTCTAAGATTATATATTCAAACTCAACCCTGTTGAAAATGTCTAATCCTATCACTCACTTTACTTTGCCTGATATCCTAATGTCTCTATTGATATCGGCTTTCCTTCATAAATTCCCAGTTCATCATTTTGACTGTTCATTTGTGCTGACATTTACATTCACTCTCTACCTGAAACCCAATTGCTAAATAACTTTTGGTCCAAATCCTATACTCACTCTTCTTTCTGAATCTACCAACTATCTCCCAAATCCTACTGACTATCCTTTTTTGAATGGATGTTCTCTTCGACATTCAATCATTCAAGGTACAAGGTCCGATGCCATTGTGTATTGATTTATCTGAGACATCTGTGCAGGACATAATTCAAAGCTAAGTCTCCCAATCAAGGGCCCAATCCGTTTCTGGGCTTCAAATATTACTTAGATTTCTGTTTTCATACATATATTTCACCTCTATATTTTTATAAATATCACAGATTTCCAATACCATTATTCATCCAGCAAAATGATTCCTAACCCAAATCGAACATGTAATTAACCCAAACCATATACTATTCCCTCATTCTAACTTTATAAAAGAGCAGAGAAAGTGTTGGTCTTACAATATAGGAATGTAGGGGATATACCACCTGCTGAAAACCTCAAAGGTCCATGCAGAAATAATCCCTGGAGAAGATGTAGGCAGCTATTAAGGACCTGAGAGAGCAAAAGTCATCTTCCATGGAAAAAAACCCTGTCTGGAGAGGGGTTGTGTCTGACTGAGTGTCTCTGTTCCTAATGTACAGAAGATGGACCAATCCAGGCCTGTGTGCAGAGCTGTTCACGGGTGCCTATGGGTGATATAGTATTCTAACTGGTGAGAGGGTCACGGGAAATAGGGGCAGCATCTATCTCATGGGACCCTTGGAAGCAACTGTTAGGAAAAAGTGGTTGCAAAGGCAGTGACCTCATTCAGTTCCTGAAGGAAGTGACCTCATCTCTATTCCTTGGTGATGGAACTCTCTGAACTTGCGATCCAGGATTCCAGGCACCCAGAGCCAGTCCTAGTCCCAGTCCCAGTGGGCTCATTTGTTTGGATTTTGTAAGGACAGAGTCAGTCTTTCTTGGTATCTATTGATGTGAAGATGGCCAAATGCCAGGAAAGCTTTGAAGACTGGCCTTTCCAGAGAAAGCAAGTAGTGGCTCACCACGGGCTCCTGACAATTTCACAGAGTTGGCCAAAGAGACCAGATCTGAGACAGGACAGGCCATTTTGGAGGTACATAGTAAGGCTCACCAGTGAGAGTACACTCCGAATAGTCACAGACCTACTTGGGGGAAGGCGTTGCCTTTGTGGTTTTTGTTGTGTGTTTGTGGTTTTATCTCATGTTCTGAGAAAAGGTAAGAAAGGCGGTTTGTTTGGTTTGGAGTGAACTGTTTCTAGTAAGTCGTTTGACAAGGCAAGTGTTTCTATGTCTGTGTATCCCAATGTGTCTGTTTTTGTAGACATTAGAAAAGAGAATGCATCAATGGATGTGTCCTGTCTAGTAGAAAGCTTCCCAGCATCAATCCTGCCCAATTTATGAATGGATTGTGGCTTGCATTATCGAAGGGCAACACCTACAAACTTCCTAAGTTCCCATTTTCTTCCTGAATTCTGGCTACACTCAAGAATAGGCTCATGGTTTTGTGTCCAAGATATTTACCACCTCCAAGCTCTGTGATATGGCCATGTACTGGATAGCTGAAGGGAATGGCGAGCATCTCAGAAAACTCAGATATCCGTGTGACCAGTAAAGTCTCAGTGGAGGAACCCCGCTATGGGCCTTTTGCTTACCTATTGTTCTTTTGCCCTGAATGTCAGGAAGGGCTTTGCCTCACGCCACCCCTTTCTGAAGCCTGAAGAAACCAGTTTTCAAATGGAAATGAGTGGGCATCACCTGTGGCTCTTTGCTTAACTGCTTTGGAAAGGGATGTGTCTGAATCAGTCTCTTGGCCCTGTGTGAGGCTGTGGCTTAGATTACCAACACCTGATGGATGTAAAGAAAGATCCCATGTGTGCATACAAAATCAAAATGGCAAAAATTCGCAGTCATTGTAGATGAAGTCTCTCGCCTTTCTCTGTAAAGTTCCTGACCTCCATCAAGGGGAATAGGGATCCTTTGGGTCAAATGAATTCTTCAAAACCATGCAGAGGCAAATCCATAAGTGCTTCGGTTTTTTCTTGACTCCATTTCACATAAAGAATCTAAACGCCAAAGTCAGAAGGCCTCAAATTGGAGAAGTGGAAAAGTATTAATGGCAGACTTATTTGATCACTCCTGGTTCACAAGAAGGGTGTCCAGGCCACCGTGACTTTAGTCACACACACACACACACACACACACACACACACACACACATATATATATATATATATATATATATATATATATATATATATATATATATACACTCTCCAGATTTTTCAAAATATGAAATATGTGTCTTATTTTACACTCACGAAATTTATTCATATTCATATACGTAAATTTATAATCAACTTTCCAAAGATTATTCTTAGAAATATTCATTAACCATAAAAACATATTTCTTTCCTATACTGAAAAGTAACTTGAGTGAATGGTGAACACAAATCCTAATATTTCTACAGTACCTGACCCAGTTTAACATCAATGCAAGTAGATTCCAATCGGACATAATGTGTATTTTGACGTTCATTTTTATTCAACACTGGTAGATTACTATTTCTTCAATTTATGCACATCATAGGATATATATTTCATCCACAAGTTAGAAAATTAATAGGCATTTGTTTCACTATCAATCATTTTCTGCTTCAGAGCACATGCATTCCTCCATGTTTCTCGACTGGTCTTTTCATGAGAAAAGGGATGGACAAGGCAAGGTAAGGCAACTAAGATAGCACCGAAGACACGGAAACAGTCCTATTTGGTTGCAACCGGATTTAGAGGGCATTGCTTCTGTTGTAATCATTTAATCCCCTGCACCCCAAGTTTAAATTGTTTCAGAATTTTGTACCCAACATGGATGGGAGGGGCTCAGAAGTTCACAATCTGCAGAAGTTTATAAAAAGCAGTTTTTGTTTCTGTTTTTTTTTTTTTCTCTGTTCTGGGCAAGTTAACATTTTAAGGATACCGGGAATGGGGCAGAGCTATTTCTTCTCTTTTTTTTTTCTCTCAGCCAGATGTTACCATGGAGCCCAGTTGGTAACTTCTTTATCTTAGAAATGTAGCCATCTCTGTGAAGCCCCAGCTCAAGGCCAGAGGCCTTGTTTACATATTGCCAGCATTATGACTGACTCTTTCCAAACACATTATTTTCGATTTCCATAATCACTTTTGTAGCAAAACTAACATATCTTCATGATAAACCGTAACCCTAATATTAATATTAGATGTATCATTGGTTGGAATGAATGATTGTATATCAATATAAGATTTCTTATATATTTTCAGATATCTATTCAATCCGTTATTTAATGTGGAACCAGTTATATTATTTATTCACTTATGTTCTATTCATGCATTATCTGTATATTCAATGACACAGTGTACACCTCTTTGTACCCCCAATACCCATTTATATGTCTTCAAAATATTGCTCCCAGAAATGGTGGAAGAAACACTCATGTCACCACATCTACATATACATTTTATCACAGTAGTATTCTGGAGACAAATGTAAAGGTCACACTTTTGATTGTACCAAAGCCTAAATGGAAAGTGAGCATAGATTACAAAAAACATCCATGTCAAAGTTGCCTAATGCTCTCAAATGACAATCCTATTGGTGACTACATATTTGTTTCTTCTTAAGATTATATATTCTAACTCAATTCTGTTGAAAATGTCTAATCGTATCACGCACTTTATACTTTGCCTGATTTCGTAATGTCTTTATTGATATCTGCTTTCCTACATATTTTTCCCACTTCATTATTGTGACTGTTAACATGTGCTGACATTTACATTCACTCTCTAACCGAACCCCTATTGCTAAAGATATTGTTTTCCAAATCCTATACTCACTCTTCTTCCTAAACCTACCGACTATCTTCTTAATCTTACCGACTATCCGTTTATGACTGGATTTTCTCTTCTACATTCAAACATCCAAGTAATGTTCCTGCAAGCGTCGGTGGAAGAGATCACCAAGATAGTGTCTCATGCAACAGCAAGGGGTTAATTGGGGGTCCAGCAAGCTGGGGCTCAGAGCTCACATGAATAGAGCAGAGAGCCCTGAGAACAGCTTAAGCAGAGCTTATATACTTTCCTTGGAGAGGGCAGGGATGGAAATTTATTGATGGGTCAGAGCGAGTGGGTGGTTAGTGTGAAACTGGGTGAGGGAATACATTCTGCAATTTGGCAGTTGGGGACAGCACAATCTGGGAACAAGATTACAAACAGTTCTCAATATTTCAACAGTGTTTTGTTAAGCATACAGAAAAACAGGAAGTTACAAGTACCTTTTTTATTAACCTTTCATTCCCCACTTCTTCTTCTTGCTACTTTTAATCATAAAAGTGATTATTGAGACGTGTCACATTCTATGTCTGCTAGTGGGGTATTACCATAAGTTTAACTTATCCAATTTGAGCTTGGAGAAAAGAAATTACATGGTTGAGCAAACAGGGTTTTATAGTTAGCAATAATATGAGGATTATTATTGGACAGGCCAGGGTTGATAAAAGCGTAGATAAGCAGGGGGACTGTGTGAACCAAGACTCAAACCACCCTTTTTGGGCCTCTCTCTCTCGTTGATGCTTTTCAAGGCATCCTTTTATTTTACTCAAAGGTTTTTTTTACAACCTCAGTATGGTCGGCATCAAAACAACTTTCTTACATCAATGCAGCACAAAGGCCCCCTTCTCTCATGAAGAGGAGGTCCAACTCTCAACTGGAGTGTAAAACAACTTCAGAGAGACATGTAAAAGATTCCTGCAAAGCTGTGATGGAGGTTTCTATTATCTTTAAGTTTTGGTCTCTTGCTGCTTCTATTTGGGTCATTTGTTGTGTACCATGGAGCAGGGCAGTGGTTCCTGTGACTACCACTGCCGCAACTCCAATTCCTAATATGATGGCTAAAGTGAGGGATATATGTTCCCAGTGGAACCGGGTTGTATGCCCCCGTGTTTGAACTTCAAATGAACCTGGGTCATTATAGAGCAATCTGGGAGACATCTTCACCATTACTCAATTAATCACATCTGTTGACCATTTCATGAAAACATGAACAGTGTTTAAGTATATAGAATTATACTGTTGTAGGGACGGACAAGGCACAGCACTTAAGATAGCACCAAAGACAGGGAAACAGTCCTATTTGGTTGCAACCGGATTCAGAGGGCATTGCTTCTGTTGTAATCAATTAACATCCTGAACCCCAAGTTTAGGTAGTTTCAGAATTTTGTACCCAACATGAAAGAGAAGGGACTCAGAAGTTCACAGTCTGCAGAAATTCACAAAAAGAAGCTTTTTTTTTCTGTTTTTTCCTTTATTGTGGGCAAGTTAACTTTTCAAGGACACCTGGGAGGCAGAGAGCTTTTTTTTCCTTTTCTTTTATCCCCCTGCCAACTGTTACCATGGAGCCCAGTTTGGAAATTTTTATCTTAGAAATGTAGCCATCTCTGTGAAGCCCCAGCTCAAGGCCAGAGGCCTTGTTAACATATTCTGTGAAAAACTATTAAGGGGGTGTCTTGCTTAGGAGTGCTGATTTTTCCAGCCAGTAGCCAAGTAGAAAAGGGCAACAGAAAAAGAGGAAGTTAATCTACACTGAACTCATTTATAGAGACTCTTTTGCTGAAAGTCCTAAAGTCAGCCATGGTGAAGACTTCTGGAGAAGTTCAGTGAAGATTTTTCTGTGGGCCTGGTACAGAGGGGGAAGACGGGGAAGGCGGGGGGTGAGAGCAGCTCCGTGGATCTGAGAATAAGGAAGGAGAGATGTAAAGGAATAATGGGAAAGGGGTTTGGGATTTTCCTAGCAACATAAATTGAGCAGTAGAATCGGTAGAGCAGAAAGGAAGACGGGAGTGAGTATCCCAAAAAGCCTGTGAGGGACTTTAAATTCTTAGTAACCTGTTTTCAGTGATGACAAAGCAACTTTAAAGGCCATTTTCATTACATCTTCGATAGGTGTCTGAGGGCTCTCCTAAGCTGGTTTGAGCTTTGGGTTAAGTGGTAAGAGGACCTGGTGGGACCCGGTGTGGGCACTGACAAGAAAAGAGAGAAGTGAGTGGATGGATGGGTACCTCAGTACCTGCTACCTCAGCAAGAGGGCAATGCTCTGAGAACCGGCGGAGGTTTCGGTTTTTGATCTAGTAATTGGAGAAGAGAAATCAGGTTTGCTGAGGTGGGACTGACAGCAGAGAGTCTGGAGCAGAAGGCTGAGTTTGAGGAACTATTGGAGAAGCATAGTTCAGGATGTGAGCGAAAGAGGAAAAAGGCCTTCACATAGGGGAATTTCCTTTCACCCTTTTGAGCACTTGCAGGAGTTAAAAAGGTCACACAGAATTTGAGGATCTAGAGACTCCTCTGTTGGCCATCAGTTTGGGTTTTCTAAGTGGTAATATGGCCAATGCTGTGTACTGAATTTGATGAGGATTTTGGGTTCCACCAGGCAGCCCCTGTATGCTCAAATCCCCATGACTTACAGAAGAAGTCGGCTTTTCCCCCACACAGCCATGGCGGTTTGTGGCTTTGATAGTCTGCCAGGCAAACATACAAATATAGGCTAGCCAACCTGCATCTGGCTGGCCTGTCCCTACAACCATAATGTTTGTTTCCATTATCTATGGTACGGAAAGGATTTAATGGAATTTTAGTGAGATCCTCTTCATCAGGGATATCCTAATAGGAAAGACCTATAGCCAGCTGACAAATGTCTGGGTGGAGAGATGGCCACCAGGTCCCTAAGGGGGCTGTATGCAAGATAAACCATACTTCTTGTCTAGTAGTATTTGTGATCAGCCATCGCTGCTGAAGCGACTGATGAGCGTTAGGACTACGGGTGGCCAAGGAGAGAGTCTATAGCCTTACCCACGTGGCGAATATGCAATTTGAAAAGGTTAACAGTCTTTTCCAGTTTTCAGCCAGAGTCTGGACATGGCACAGGCTTGAGATGAGAGGCATGGATCCAGGAAGTGATTCCCTCTACTTTTACTGCTGTAGGTGTTATAAGTAGCACCTGGAATGGTCCTTTCCAGCGGGGTTCCAGGGATGACACCTGATGTCATCTTATGTAGAGGAAGTCTCTTTCTTGATATCAATGTGGATTCCCCTCGTCCCCAGGTTGGAAGGCAGTGGCCAGCTGTTTCCACAGGTATAGCTGAGTTCTTACAAGAGATTTAAGTATGTCAAGCAAGGGTGTGTGGAAGGGATCCTTAGGTCTTAGAGTCGGGGTTAGGTCTCTTAGTGTAGGAAGGGCCCCATAGAGAATTTCATAGGGGGTGAGGTTACACAAAGAAAGAAAGGGAGTATTTCTTGCATGAAACAGTGCATAAGGCAGAATCATAGTCTAATCTTTTATGCCGGTCTCTAAGCTTAATTTTGTTAAGGTCTCTTTAATGGTTCTATTTATTTTTTTTTAAGTGTCCTGAGCTCTGGGGTCTATAAGCACAATGTAACTTCCAATTAATCCCCAGGGTCCTGGCTAACCCCTGATTTACCTGGCCCATGAAGGCTGTTCAATTATCAGACCATATTAAATTAGGCAGGACGTGTCTTTGATAAATATCTTTCAGGATCTTCTTGACCACAATTTGTGCCGGTTTTCTTTTCTTTTTTTTTTTTTTTTTTTTGGTGGGAAAGGCTTCAATCCATCCTGAAAATGTATCTACAAAAACTAGGAGATATTTAAGTCCATACCTTGCTGGCTTAATTTCAGTAACGTCCACTTCCCAGAATTGTCCTGGTCTGGTTCCTCATAGGTGCTTTCCTGCAGGAAGCTTGGAAGGGTAAGCATTAACCAATTGACAGAACTGACAGGCTTTTGTTACCCATTCAATTATTTCCTTTCACTGTGAGTGAATTAGTCTAAAACTCTGTTCTTGATCCTACAGTAATGCCGGCAGTTTTTTTGAACCAAGTTGATTGAGTTGATGTACATTTTTAATGTAGTGTAGGGCTTTCTGAAATTGCAGGCTGGGCTCAGTGAAGTTGAGGAGTTCAGTGTCAGTGTTCTTAGATGTTATCAAAAGCTTGCTGGTGCTCAAGGGTCCATTGGAATTGGGCATTCTCATTTAACAGCGGGTATAAAGGAGCAGCTAAGAACACAAACCCAGGTCCATAACCTGCTAAAGCCAGCAGTCCCAAGAAACTCTCTATGTTGTCTCCTGTTAAATGGGGGTGGTATCTGCACAACGGTTTGTTTTCTGGGCTCAGTGAGCCATCATTTACCGCGCCTAAGGAAATACCCCAGGAAGATTACTTCTTGCTTGCAAATTTGGGCCTTTTTGTCCAAAGCTCTCTACCCAAGTTGAGCAAGCTCAGATAATAGTGCTTGGGTCTCAGACTCACAGTTTTCTTTGGTGTTGGCTGCCAGTAGCTGGACATCCACATATTGAAGCAGAATGACTTCGGGGTGCGTAGTTCTGAAGTTGTAGAGATGTCTGTGAAGGGCTTCATCAAAGAGAGTGGGGGAGTTTTTGAACCCCTGTGGAAGTCTAGTCCAAGTTAGTTGACAAGACGTTCCGGTTTCTGGGTCTACCTACTCGAAAGCAAACAGCAACTGACTATCTTTATGCAGAGGCAAGCAAAAGAAAGCATCTTTTAAGTACAGAACAGTATAGCATTTTCACTCGGCCACAGCAAAGAGGTTATTGGGGGTCCAGCATGCTGGGGCTCAGAGCTCACTTGAATAGAGCAGAGAGCCCTGAGAACAGCTTTAACAGAGCTTATATACTTTTCTTGGAGAGGGCAGAATGGGAAATTTATTGATGGGTCAGGGCGAGTGTGCGGTTTGCATGCACCCGGGTGAAGGAGTATATTCTGCAGTTTGGCAGTTGGGGACAGCACATCCTGGGAACAAAATTAGCAAACAGTTCTCAAGATTTCAACAGTGGTTTGTTAAGCATACAGAAAAACAGGAAGTGACAAGTGCCTATTAACCTTTCACCAAAGCAAAATGGAAAGTGAGCATTGATTACTAAAAGCAACCATGTCCAGGTTGCCTAATGCTCTCAAATGTCAATCCTATTGGAGGCAACATATTTCTTTCTTCCTAAGATTATATATTCAACCTCAACCATGTTGAAAATGTCTAACAATATTACATTATACTTTGCCTGATTTCCTAATGTCTCTATTGATATCTGCTTTCCTACATATTTTCCCCAGTTCATCATTGTGACTGACTCTTCATATGTGCTCATATTTATGTTCACTCTCTACCCAAAACCCTATTGCTAATGAAACTTTCGTTCAAATCCTATATTCACTCTTTTTTCTAAACCTACTGACAACCTTCCTAATCCTGCCGACTATTCCTTTTTGACTGGATGTTCTCTAGGACATTTAATCATCCAAGGTACAAGGTCCTTTGCCATTGCACATCGATTTATCTGAGATATCTGTTCAGAACATAATTCAAAGCAAAGTATCTCACTAAAGGGCCCATTGCCCTTCAGGGCTTCAAATCGAACCTAGATTTCAGGTTTCATACTTATATTTCACCTATATATTCTTGTGAATATCGCAGGTTCCCAATACCATTATTCATCCCGCAGAATGTTTCCTAACCCAAATAGAATATGTTATTAACCCTAACCATACACTGTTCCCTCAATCTAACTTCACAAAAGAGCAGGGACAGAGTTGGTCTTACAATACAGGAATGTAGGGGATCTTTCACCTGCTGAGAACCTCAAAGTTTGATGAGAAATGATCCCTAGAGAAGATGTAGCAGCTATGAAGGACCTGAGAGAGCAAAAGTCATCTTCCATGCCAAACCACCTGTTCAGGATGAAGTGATGTGTCTGAATCAGCCTCTCTCCTACTGATATAAAGAAGATGGACCAAACCAACCCTGTGTGGAGAGCTTCTCCTTGGTGTCTACGGTTGATATACCATTCTAACTTCTGAAAGTGTCACAGGAAGTAGGGGCAGCCTCCATCTCAAGGGACCCTTGGAAACAAGTGTTAGGACAAAGTGGTTGCCAAGGCAGTGACCTCAATCCCTTCCTGTTGGAATTGACCTACCTCACTTCTTTGGTGATGTAACTCTCTGAACTTGGGATCCAGGAAGCCAGGCACACAGAGCCAGTCCCAGTCCCATTCCCAGTGGACTTACTTGTTTGGATTTACCAAGGAGAGAGTCTGTCTCTCTTGGTATCTAATGGTTTGAGGATGACAAAATGCAAGTAGAGCTCTGAAGATGGGCCTTTAATGAGAAAGCAGGTAGTGGTCAGCACAGGCTCCATACAACTTCACAGAGATGGACAAGAAGACCAGACCTGAGACAGGACAGGCCATTTTGGGGGAACATAGTATGGACCACCAGTCAGAGGACACTCTGGATAGTCACAGACTTACATGGGGGAAGGAGGTGACTTTTTGATTGTGGGTGTGAGTTTGGGGTTTTGTCTCATGTTCTGAGAATAGGTAGGAAAGGTGGTTTGTTTGGTTTAGAGTGGACTGTTTCTAGAAAGTCCTTTGACAAGGCGACTGTGTCTGTGTCTGTGTATCCCACTGTGTCCTTGGTTGTACATATTAGAAAGCAGAATAGATCAATGGATGTATCCTGTCTAGTAGAAAGCTTCCCAGAATTCATCCTGCCCATTTTAGGAAAGGACTGTTGGTTGCTTTTCGATGGGCAACACCTACTATCTTCCTAAGTTCCTGTTTTCTTCCTGAATTCTGGCCACTCTCCAGAATAGGCTCATGTTTTTTTGTCCAAGATATGTACCACATCCAAGCTCTGTGACATGGCCATGTACTGGATAGCTGAAGGGAATTGCAAGCATCTCACAAAACTCAGAAATCATTGTGACTAGTAAAGTCTCAGTGGAGAAACCCTGCATTGGGATTTGCTGACTTATTGTTCTGTTACCCTGAAGTCAGGAAGGTCTTTGCCTCAGGCCACCCCTTTGTGAATTTTGAAGAAAAAAGTTTTCAAATGGAAGTGAATGGGCATCACCTGTGGCTCTTTGCTTAACTGCTTTGGAAAAGTATGTGTCTGAATCAGCCTTGTGGCTCTGTGTGAGGCTGTGGCTTAGATTATCAGCTCCTGATGGATCTAAAGAAAGATGCAATGTGTGCATCCAAAACCAAAATGGCAAAAAGATCAGTCATTGTGGATGAAGTCTCTCGCCTTCCTCTGTAAGTTTCCTGACTTCCACCAAGTGAGAATAGGGATCATTTGGGTCAAATAAGTTCTTTCAAGCGCTGCAAAGTTGCTTTTGTTTCCTAATTACTCCAAATCACATAAGGAATCTAAACCTGACAGTCAGTAGGCCTCAAATTGGAGAAGCAGAGCAGTATTAAAGGAAGAACTATGTGATCAATCCTAGTTCACAGGAAGGGTGTTCAGGCCACCCTGAGGTTAGCAAATGAGGGGCAAGGGAGCTTATTTTGGACACTCTCTTGGGCTGCGCCATTCATGAAAACCTCTAGCCAAAGGGTATAATGAGTGTATATATGTAAGAAGTTGAGTGCCATGTGAGAGTGATTTGGTTTTAATTGTGGTCATTTGTGTGGCAGTTGGAAGAGATGACTGGGTCCACCTGGTTTTGAACACTGGTGTGATTCTCCTCAGAGACTGAGTTCTGAAACTGACCTCAGAGAAGTAATTGCTTTGGAAAGAGATGTGTCTTAATCAGGCTCTTGTCCCTGTGTGAGGCTGTGGCTTAGATTATCAGCAACAGACGGATCAAAAAAATGATCCCATGTGTGCATCCAAAACCAATATAGCCAAAAGAGCAGTCATTGTGAATGAAGTCTCTCACCTTCCACTGTAAGGTTCTGAAAGAATAAAAGAAATTGAAATTGAAATGTAATGAACCAGGTTTTGTAAAGTTTCCAAGTTGCACTCAGAACCTGAAATTCCTGTGGCAGTTAAGACAATTCCTGGAACTGCCCATTAGATGTGTGTTGAAATCTTCCCTGACCACCTAGTTACTTAACAACCCCTTCCCAGAAGCCGTGAATCTCACCACGTATACATCTCAGGGCTTCAACCAATCAGTTTAAATGTATACCCCTTCTGAGGGCTGACCAATCACCCCCTGCCCCAACTTTTCCCGCCAATGAATGTGCTAATCATGTTTTAGAGTTGTTATTTCATTTTCCCGTGGTACATGATGATTTCCTAAAGGAGGCTATGATGTAGGTAAAGTCCCTGAGCTCTCTAAAGAATGTATATAAACTCTGCTCAAGTTGTTCTCGGGGCTCTTTGTTCTTTGCTCCTCTGAAGGGAGCTCTGAGGCCTAGCATTCTGGACCCCCAATAAACCCTTTGCTGATGCATGAGAAATCCTCTTTGTTGTC
Organism: Callospermophilus lateralis; assembly: GCF_048772815.1. Lineage (NCBI taxonomy): Eukaryota > Metazoa > Chordata > Mammalia > Rodentia > Sciuridae > Callospermophilus > Callospermophilus lateralis. The sequence continues at coordinate 141,710 of NW_027511058.1, read as the reverse complement.
TTTTCCTTTGATGTTCGCAGCACCTTTTCATCTGGAGGCCCCAGGTGAGATATCCGGGAGGGGTGAATGGAAGACCTCAAGGGAGTCCTCTCGGGGTAAGTAAGGTGCCTCTTTCTGGTTTCGGGTTTCAGGCTAGGGCGTGGCAAAGTGGCTGTTGGTGAAGAGCATTAGCTCTCTCCTATGGTGTGACAGACGTGTCACAGAGCCAAGATCACGTCCCTGAGGGACACTCCGGAGGACTAGGGAATTCAAGGAATAGTAGTTTCCTCAACTCGGTTATGTTTTGCTTCAGGATTTGATTTGCCAGCCCATCAGGTTTTGCCTGTAAATCAGTTTTGGTCATTGTTCTGAACTCATGTTGAGTTTACTGTCTGTTTTTATTGTCTAACCCATCAATATTTTCCAGTTACTCAGTTCAAATCTTTGTCTTGGACTCATGTTAAACGTTTACTGTTTGTCTTTGTGTTGTGTTTGTGTCTTCAATGTCCCTGTTTGAGTAACTCCCATTATGGGACAAAGCACTTCCTCTTCTCTGTCCCTGACCCTTGATCATTGGACTGATGTCCGCTCAAGGGCCCAGAATCTTTCTTTTTCAGTAAAACACCATTCCTGGCAGACTCTCTGTGCTTCAGAATGGCCCATCCTCGAATTCAGATGGCCCCAGAAGAATCCTTCCACTTTCCTCTAATCCAAAAATTCAGAGATATTGTCATTCAGCCGGGGCCACGTGGCCACCCAGATCAACAGCCATATACTCCTTCCCCCACATTCCTATCATTCAAACTTTCCGCTCCTCTCCCTCTTCCTTCCATTCTCCCTGAGTCACAAGACTGGACACTCCACCCCCTCCTTATTGTCTACTCTCCCTCCCCAACCCCCAACACAGTTCCTGATGATCCTCCCACCGCTGACTCAGCCTCTCCACTGCTAGAGGCAATTGGGCCAGACCCAAGCCCTCCAGGGGATTTCCCCACAGCAGCAGCAACCCCTCCTCCCCTGGAGGAAGATGGGCAACCTAAAAGAACCCACCGGCGATGGATAATAGAAAACTCAGAAGCCCCTGTGATGCTCTCTCTCCATCCCTATGGGCCCATGAACCGACCCAACTGGGACCCCAACACCTTTGAAGGTAGGAAGCATCTGTCCACTTATCGCCGGGCTCTAATAGCGGGTCTCAGAGTGGCCGCCAGAGAGCCGACCAATTTAGCAAAGGTAAGAGAGATTATCCAAGGGCCTAATGAGTCTCCCTCTATGTTTCTGGAGAGAATTATGGAAGCATATAGAAAATATACTCCTTTTGATCCTCAGGCAGATGACCAAAAGGCATTTGTTACAATGGCCTTTATTGAGCAGGCTGCCCAAGATATTAAGAGAAAGTTACAATGTCTAGATGGGTTACAAAATACGACCTTAAGAGATTTAGACAGAGAAGCTGAGAAAGTATATTATAAGATATATATTATAAGTATATATTATAAGTATATAAGTATATTATAAGAGAGAAACTGAGGAGGACACGGAACAGAGGAGAGAGAAGGAAAGGGAAGAAAAAAAGGATGAAAGGAGCAAAAGGCAGACAAAAGCATTGGCTAAGATTTTCTTCACAGCAGCAAATACGCCAGAAATTAAAAAGCAGGGAGTCAGAAAGGGATACTTGGGCCCACGCCAAAGGCTTTCCCTGGCCTCAGATCAATGTGCCTACTGTAGAGAAAAAGGACACTGAGTCAAAGAGTGCCCCAAAAAGAAGAAGCCACGGCAGCCCGCCATGCTGACTCTAGAAGAGGACTAGGAATGTCAGGACTTGGATCCCCTCCCCGAGCTCAGGGTAACATTTGAAGTGGAGGGGCCTCCAGTGAACTTTGAAGTGGATACAGGAGCAGTATACTCAGCCTTTAAGGCTTCACTGGGCCCCATATCAAATAAATGGTCCCTAGTTCAAGGGGCTAATGGCACTACTTATCGGGCTTGGACAACTAAGAGGATTATGGAAGTAGGAAAATGTAAAGTCCACCACTCTTTCCTAGTAATCCAAGAATGCCCAGCCCCATTGATGCACAGGGATCTGTTTACCAAACTCGGGGCTAGAGTAACCTTTAACCCTGATGGTCCCCAAGTGGATGTTCTAAAACCTTCAGTAAAAACTCCCATAGTCACAGAATTGACTATGTCCATAGAAGATGAACATCAACACTTCGTGCCCCCTAGGACTGATCAAAGAGGCAAACTACAACAGAAATGGATAAAAGATTATCCTAATGCCTGGGCAGAAACTGCTGGGTTAGGTCTAGCCATAAAACAACCTCCAATAGTAGTAGAATTAAAAGCCTCTGCCTCTGCAATCAGTGTTAAACAATATCCTCTAAGCAAAGAAGCTAAGGATGGGATAAGTCACCATATTCAGAAATAATTGGCCCTTGGGGTCCTAAGGCCCTGTCAATCAGCCTGGAATACCCCCCTGCTACCAGTAAGAAAGCCAGTAACTAGGGACTACAGTCCTGTTCAAGAACTAAGAGAGATCAACAACAGAGTGCAGGACATTCATCCCACAGTACCCAATCCATATAATTTGCTTAGCACTCTGAATCTGGACCGGGAATGCTACACTGTGCTGGACTTAAAAGATGCTTACTTCTGCTTGCCCCTACATAAGGACAGTCAGTTGCTGTTTGCTTTCGAGTGGATAGACCCAGAAACTGGAACATCTGGCCAAGTAACCTGGACTAGACTCCCACAGGGGTTCAAACACCCCCCCCACTCTCTTTGATGAAGCCCTCCACAGGGACATAAACGACTTCAGAACTGCACACCCCGAAGTCACACTACTCCAATATGTGGATGATCTGCTACTGGCAGCGGACACCAAGGAAAACTATGAGTCTGGGACCCAAGCACTATTATCCGAGCTTGCTCGGCTTGGATATAGGGCTTCTGCCAAAAGGCCCAAATTTGTCAGCAAGAAGTAATCTTCCTGGGTTATTCTCTTAGGGGTGGCAAATGATGGCTAACTGAGAACAGAAAACAAACCATTGTGCAGATACCACCCCCATCTAATAAGAGACAACTCAGAGAGTTTCTTGGGACTGCTGGATTTTGCAGGTGATGGATTCCTGGGTTCGCCTCTCTGGCTGCCCCTTTATACCCGCTGATAAAGTGGAATGCCCAATTCCAATGGACCCCTGAGCACCAACAAGCTTTTGATAATGTCAAAAAAGGTGCTGCTATCTGCTCCGGCCTTAGCACTCCCAGATATAGATAAACCCTTCACTCTCTACATCGAGAAAAAGAAAGGAATAGCATGGGGAGTGTTCACTTAGACTTTGGGACTTTGGAAAAGGCCGGTAGCATTCTTATCAAAAAAAACTGGACCCAGTGGCTACTGGGTGGCCCCGTTGCTTAAGAGCTATAGCAGCGGCAGCGCTTCTAATAAAAGATGCTCATTAATGAACGTTGGGACAGAAGCTATCCATTATAGCCCCCCATGCCCTGGAGAGCATCATCTGTCAACCTCCAGATAGGTGGCTATCAAACTCCAGAATAAACTACTACCAGAGCCTCTGGATTAGCAAAGACAGAATAACTCTTAGACCTTCTGCTCCACTCAACCTGGCTGCCAGAAGAATCATCAGGACCTGTCACTCATGAGTGTCAACACATACTGGCAGAGGAAACCAGTATAGGACGAGACTTGAAGGATCCAGCCACTGCCTCACCCTGAAGTCGTATGGTTTACGAAAGAGAGCAGCTTCCTCCAAGATGGTATGTGGTGGGCTGGAGCAGCAGTAGTTAGCAAAACTAATGTCATCTGATCCTCTGGTCTCCCAGAAGAGACATCAGTCCAAATGGCAGAACTGATTGCCCTTACGAAAGCATTTGAACTAGCAACAGGCAAAAGGGCCACCATATACACTGATAGCCACTATGCATTTGGCAATGCTAATGTGCACAGGGCTATTTACCAGCAAAGGGGGCTATTAACCTCCACTGGGAAAAAAATAAAGAACAAAGTTGAGATTCTCCACCTTCTCTCAGCAGTGAAGGGCACTAAGGAACTAGCTATAGTGCACTGTCCAGGGCACCAGAAGGGAAACGACCTCGTTGCAGTTAAAAACAGAAGGGCAGATGAGGAAGCTTAATTGGCAGCCCTAAACGGAGTGACTCTGTTAACTTTTTCCACACCAGGGGGATCAACATTCAGGAGACTTGGCCACACTGGAACATTCAGGCAACTTATCATCTGAGGAGACAGATGCAGAACTCTGGGACCCTACAGAGCCAAGTTTACAATTTCAAAAAGCCCACCTTTATGTCAAAGACGTACACTAGCTCACCCACTTAAGCTCAAAGAAGTTATAGGCACACTTAAAGGACCGAAGAAAGGATTTTTTATTGACTGACTTACAGAGGAAAGAAATAGCTTAGAAGGTGACTAGAGCTTGTCAAGTCTGCCAATTAGTTAATGCTTACCCATCCAAGCTTCCTGCAGGGAAGCGCTTACGAGGAACCAGACCAGGACAATTTTGGGAAGTGGACTTTTCCTGAAATTAAGCCAGGAAGGTATGGACTTAAATATCCCCTAGTCTTTGTAGATACTCTTTCAGGATTGGTTGAAGACTTCCCCATGAAGAAAGAAACGGCTCAGACGGTGCTCAAAAAGATTCTAGAAGACATTTTTCCAAGGTTTGGCCTGCCTAAGGTAATAGGGTCCAATAATGGACCGGCATTTGTTGCCCAGGTAAGTCAGGGATTCACCAGGACCCTGAAGATAAATTGGAAGTTACATTGTGCTTATAGATGCCAGAGCTCAGGACAGGTAGAAAAAATGATTAGAACCATCAAAGAGAATTTAAAGAAATTAAGCTTGGAGACCTGCATAAAAAAATTGGACTATGCTCCTACCTTAAGCACTGTTTCGTGCAAAAAGTACACCCTCTGCCTCTTTGTGTAAACTCACCACTTATGAAATTCTCTATGGTGCCCCTCCTTTAGTAAGGGACCTAACCCCAACTCTGAGACTTAATGATTCCTTTCACACCCCCTTGCTTGACAGACTTAAAGCCCTTGAACAAACACAGCACCCAGCGATACCTGTGGAAACAGTTGGCCAGTGCTTATCAGCCTGGAGACGAGGGAACCCCACATCGATATCAAGTGGGAGTCTTCGTCTACGTGAGACGGCATCAGGTATCATCCCTGGAACGCCGCTGGAAAGGACAATACCAGGTGCTGCTTATAACACTTACAGTGGTGAAAGTGGATGGAATCACTTCCTGGATCCATGCCACCCATCTCAAGCCTGCGCCCTGTCCAGCCTCCGGCTGGAAACTGGAACAGACTGGTAACCCTCTCAAGTTGCGTGTCCGTCGTGTGGGTAAGGCTATGGATTCTTCCCCTGACCACAAGCAGTCCTAATCACCATCAGCCTGTTCAGCAACAATGGCAGCTATAAATCCTACTGGGCAAGTAGTGTGGTCTATTTCACATACAGCCCTCTTATGGACTTGGTGGCCATCTCTCTACCTGGACATTTGTCAGCTTGACATAGGCCTCTCTGACTGGGATCTCCCTGACATAGAGGACTTCACACAGATCCCACTCAAACCCAAACCAGGGCAACATAGACCACCTTACCCCATGAATTATGGATATCATCTTCCCCAGCTCAGGTGTAAACTAGCCAGTCTTGATTTTTATGTGTGCCCAGCTGATTTCTTCAGTCGCAAACAGGCCCAAACCTGTGGAGGACCCAGTGACTTTTATTTAAGATCTTGGGGTTGTGAACAAACGGGAGCTACATGGTTGAACCCAAACTCCGCAGACAGTATCATTCAGGTAGGAAAAAATGACACCTGGATTGATCCCAAGAAATGTGCCACTAGCCAAGTTGTGTCAAAAACTCGCTGAGGAAAGAATAGTCTATGTTACCCCCTCAATATAACTTTCACTTCCAAAAAAAGGGGCTACCTCAGAACAACATGGTCTATGGGAAATACATGGGAAATGCGATTCTATATTTATGGCCCTCGTTATGACTTTGGTCACTGGTTCACCATCCTGCTTAAAAAGGAAGAAAATCCCACAGCAATAGGGCCCAATCCCCTCAAGCCAGGAATTAAGCCTCCAAAACCTCCCATGCCTAGATCTACCAGAACCCCTCAACCATCTCATACTTCCCAGTTTCCATCTTTGCCTACTTCCCCAGTCCAGAGTACAGCTGACTCCTGCCCCTGGGAACTAATTAAAGGAACCTTAATTGTACTGAACTCCACACAGTCAGAACTCCTTGCATTTCAACCCATGTATTTGACAGCTTTGTAAATTATTGTTTAATGGTGCAGATACTTCCCAGGGTGGTTTATTATGATGCAGAATCATTTTAAGGTCTACTAGGGGGACAAACAACCTGATTTTGCTGGCATCCAGTGTCCCTTACTATAGCCATCCTATTGAGGATAGGAGCTGCTGCAGGAGTGGGTACAGGAACAGCTGCTATGATCCATGGGTCACAACAAATGGCCTGATTAGAAACAGCAATAGATCAAGACTGGAAGACATTAGAGACCTCCATCACAGTGCTGTAGGAATCCTTAAACTCTCTCTCTGAAGTTGTTTTACAGGACAGGCGAGGATTAGACCTCCTCTTCATGAGGGAGTGGGGCCTCTGTGCTGCACTGAGAGAAGAATGTTGTTTTTATGCTGACCATACTGGAGTTGTAAAAGAATCCATGAGTAAATTTAGAAAATGCCTTGAAGAGCGCCAGAGAGAAAGGGAGATTCAACAAGGGTGGTTTGAGTCATGGTTTACCCAGTCTCCCTGGTTAACTACACTCCTATCAGGCTTAGCTTGACCCCTGATCATCCTTATGGTGTTGCTAACTTTGGGACCTTGTTTGCTTAACCGCATAGTTTCATTTCTCCAGGCTCAAATTGGGCAGGAAAAACTCATGGTAATCAGACAGAAATACGCTCCACTGGCAGAAATAGAGTGTGAGACCCCGCAATAATTATGATTCATTACTTTTAAGATTAAATGTAGTAAGAAAAAGGAGTGGGAAATGAAAGAATAAAAGAAATTAAAATTGAAACATAAAGAACCAGGTTTTGTAAAGTTTCCAAGCTGCACTCAGAACCTGAAATTCCTGTGACAGTTAAGACAATTCCCGGAACTGCCAATTAGATGTGTGTTGAAATCTTCCCTGACCACCTAGTTGCTAAACAACCCCTTCCCAGAAACCGTGCAGCTCATCACGTATACATCTCAGGGCTTCAACCAATCAGTTTAAACGTATACCCCTTCTCAGGGCTAACCAATCACCCCCTGTCCGACCTCTTCCTGCCAATGAATGTGCTAATCATGTTTTTGGGTTGTTATTTGATTTTCCCGTGGTATGTTGATTTGCTAAAGGAGGCTATGATGTATGCAAAGTCCCTGCCCTCTCTAAAGAATGTAAATAAACTCTGCTCAAGTTGTTTTTGGGGCTCTTTGTTCTTTGCTCCTCTGAAGTTAGCTCTGAGCCGCAGCATGCTGGACGCCCAATAAACCTTTTGCTGTGGCATGAGACAGTCTCTTGGTGGTCTTTTCCTCCGACTTTTGACCGACCTTTTTACCTATGAAGGACCTGAGAGAGCAAAAGTCAAATCCATGTCAACTTCCATGTCAAACATCCTGGTCAGAATGAAGGAATGTGTCTGAATCAGCCTCTCTCTTCTTAATGTAGATTAAATGGACCAAACCAGGCCTGTGTACAGAGCTGTTCCCAGATGCCTATGGTTGATATACCATTCTAACTTGTGAAAGTGTCACAGGAAGTAGGGGCAGCCTCCATCTCATGGGACCTTTGGAAGCAACTGTTAGAACAAAGTGGTTTTCCATCACAGTGACCTCATTCAGTTCCTGAAGGAAGTGACCTACCACACTTCCTTGGTGATGGAACTTTCTGAACTTGGGATCCAGGAAGCCATGCACCCAGAGCAAGTCTTAGTTTCAGTCCCAGTGGTCTCAATTGTTTGAATTTACCAAAGACAGAGTCAGTGTTTCTTGGTACCTACTTATGTGATGATGGCCAAATTTCAGGAGAGCTCTGAAGAGTGGCTTTTTCTGAGAAAGCAGGTAGTGGCTCAACCATGGCTCCTGACAACTTCTAAAAGTTTGAAAAGAAGACCAGATCTGAGATTGGACAGGCCATTTCGTGGGAACATATTATGGCTCACCAGTCAGAGGACACTCAGGATAGTCACAGCCATACTTGGGGGAAGGAGTTGCCGTTGTGGGTGTCGGTGTGAGTTTGTGGTTTTGTCTCATGTTCTGAGAATAGGTAGGAATGGCGGTTTGTAGGTTTGGACTGGAAAGTTTCTAGAAAGTCGTTTGACAACACGAGTGTTTCTATGTCTGTGTATCCCACTGTATCCGTGGTTGTAGACATTTGAAATGCGAATGCATCAATGGTTGTGTCCTGTCTAGTATAAAGCTTCCCAGCATTCTTCCCACCCAATTTAAAAATGGAGTGTGGCTTGCCTAATGGATGGTGAACAGCTACTATCTTCCTAAGTTCCTCTTTTCTTCCTGAATACTGGCCACTCTCCAGAGTATCCTCATGGTTTTATTTCCAAGATATGTACCACGTCCAAGCTCTGTTACATGACCATGTACTGGATAGCTGAAGGGAATGCGAGCATCTCAGAAAACTCAGATATCAGTGTGACCAGTAATGTCTCAGTGGAGAAACCCTGCTTTGGGCCATTTTCTTACTTATGATTCTATTACCCTTAATGTCAGGAAGGTCTTTGCCTCAGGCCACCCTTTTGTGAAGCCTGAAGAAAACAGTTTTCAAATGGAAATGAATGGGCATCACCTGTGGCTCTTTGCTTAATTGCTTTCGAAAAGGATGTGTCTGAAACAGCCACTTGGCCCGGTGGGGTGGCAGTGGCTTAGATTCTCAGCACCTGATGGATCTAAAGAAAGTTTCCAAGTGTGCATCCAAAACCAAAATGGCCAAAAGAGCAGTCATTGTGGATGAAGTCTCTCACTTTCCTCTGTAAGCTTCCTGAGCTAAATCAAGTGAGAATAGGGATCATTTGGGTCAAATCATTTCTTCAAATCCCTGCAGAGCCTAGCCGATAGGGGCTTGGGTTTTCTATGATACCAATTCACATAAAGAATCTATACCAGACAGTCATTAGGCCTCAAATTGGAGAAGCAGATCAGATATAGGGCAGGCCTATTTGATCACTCTTGGTTCACAGCAAGGGTGTCCAGGCCACCCTGACTTTAGGCAAATGAGGGGCAAGGGTGCTTATTTTGAACAGTGTATTGGGCTGTGCCCTTCATGGAAACCTCCAGCCAGAGTTTATGATGAGTGTCTATGTGGAAGAAGATGAGGAGCATGTGGGAGTGTTTTAGTTTTAATTGTGGTCATTTGTGTGGTGGTTGTAAGAGATGCCTGGGTCCACCTGGGCTTGAACTCTGGTGTGATTCCTCTTAGAGAATGCGTTATGGAACTGACTTCAGAGAAGTATCGCCATGAATTGTGTTGGGATTTTAGGAGGCCACACATGAGAGTCGCCCTTGGACACCGAGATCTAAGCCCAGAGTGGCTTTCCACAGAGCACTGGGAATCTCAGCCAGGATATCACATGATTTTTTTTCTGAAAGACTTGGAAGCCATAGTTGAGAGTCAAAACACACATGGACCTTACATTGTAGACCTCAATGGGGCTGGCTTCATGTGACCTTTTGGCCAGTCTTTGGGAACCCTTGCCTGTGAGAGTTCTCTAGATTATTCATTGAAATGTGCTTCCTCTAAATTTAATGGTTCCTTAATGAATTGAAACCCACAGTTTCTCCAACTTCGTCTTTGAAAATGGCTAGATAAATACCATGAAATTTTTGAACTTCCCATGGCCACCTGCCACTGGAGAACCATTGGATGTACAGTTGCTGATCCTGAGTGTACCAGACAGTGCCTTGATTGACTGGGTTTTATGAAAATGGTGTAGAACAGAGATGCCAGTATGTTGGGGCCTGCTGAGTAGTGGGCCAAAAGCTGTTGTGTGCAGCTGTGTGATAAAACATCTGTGGTCGGGACATGTGATTCTGCCATTGACTTCCAAATGACTTGTGGCTGACATGTTACAGACAGGAATCACTTATATGTCTGAAACCTCTCCATAAAAGGCATTTTGTTATATGGAGACGTTTCAGGGCAATGTTCAGAATCAGGTTGCTATGGTCAAAGGGTCAAGCTATGTGGGATAGAAGCCTGGTTGGTGCATTCTCCTGCAGACCCTGACCCACCACACGTGACAGGACTCCCTACATCACTGTGTACCAGTTGAAGTCATTGTATTTCATGAGGCAAATACCAAACTCCCAGTGCAGTAGAAAGAAACACCATGAAAAGTGGAGGATGACCAAATGGCTTCACAGTCCACAGGCGGAGACACTTAGCTTTCAGTGGCCACAGTTTACCTACAGAGAGAAGTCAGCACTGCTTCCTCATGTTCTTTGGAAAAATTGAAACAATATCCTCCAGGTCTCATAGATGTAGACCCAGCTTTGATGGTCTCATTTGAATGGAAGCTAAAGCTTCTGACAACAACATATATGTCGAGTGCCCATCGTCAAAGGCAGTTTCTCAAGAAGTCTTTAGTCCGGCAGAGCTCCAGGTTTGTGTAGTGTTTACCTTTTAGACCAGGTTGCAAGAAAAGACCACTGTCTCCAATTAAAATCAGATTAAAGCAAGCTTATTATTTCCACCACCCTGGCTGCCTCTCCCTCCCAAAACGTTGGGAACAGGAGAGCAGCCCAGCTTTATAGCCCAGAAAGTTACACAAAAGTGGGGTTAAAAATAACAGAATTCTGACAAGCATCACACTAATGGTATTTTACATTTTTGTTTGCTGGCCCCAACATCATAATTTATGAGGACCATTAGAGCCTCAGAGAGTGTCGTCTGGCCAAGGAAGGCCAATATTTATGAGGTGTCAACAAAGTTTCAGAGAGGGCTGTTATCTGGTCAGAGAGCCAGGCATGGGTGAGTTCAAGGCACGGGCAGGCTTTCCAAGCAGGTTCAGATCTTGCTGCAATTTATAGTTAAGCCAAAATTATCTTTTCACGGCTTTGTGGCAAGATGGCTGCCAATTTTAATAAAAGATCAGGTTGGGTCAATCATTCCCCCCTTTTCTAATGTGTTTTTTTCATATATTTGATTGGGTAGGAAGAGCACTGTAGGAATTTTAATCCCTCAGGTAATAGTCTCCCGATTTTTTGGACTCACCCAAAAACAGGTCTCCCTGATTTTACCTGACTTAATTAATTACTTATATTGATATTCTATTTATTTTTGTCTCCATTGTTGTAAGAAGAGAGGCGTCACTCATTTAGACTTCTTCTGAGCTGAGAGAGGGTGACGTGAGGGGGCACCGCCTGAGGGACATTAGTCGCCTTTTAGAAGTCAGTTAGGTTTGAAGTCTGGATGGGGAAGAACAGGTAGTAAAGTCATCTGGGAATGGGTTCTTCTATGAGAGAAACAAAAAAACATGAGTACTTAATAAATGTTGCAGCAGCTGGAACATGTCACTGTATAGAAGTTCCCTCACCAGTCTTTAATATCCCCAGTTATCAGGACTGTCAACTTAATATTTAACTTTTAGTGTTACATTTGTCCCTCCCCATAAGATTCAGTTTAATAATTTAATGTCATCTGATCTTGCAAAATATTTTTACTAGTATGACCTCTGTGTCTAATAGAGAAACCTTTAATTCTCTTACTCATTGCTGGATAATCATACTAACAAATACCAAGCCTATGTGTTTAGGTTAAGAATATCTGTAGGCCTTCAACTAAAAACTTCTGCCACTGGCAGATAATCTTGATAGCCTCTTTTTATAGTTATCAGGCATTCCTGTCTGAGAATCCTTCTTTGTAGCCTCCAGTCTTACTTATTTTGGGAGGCTAACATAAAGTGTATACCTTAAAATATTATTATTACTATTATTATATAAAATGCCCAGAAATGGCTGTAATTTGTTTTTAACTGTCTTTTCTAAGTGTTTAAGATGAAGCAGTCAAACTGACTTTTGTTTCTATCTATTCTGAACAGTCAGCTGAGATTTTATGGGAGTCATTCCTGGGGAAACTTGAGAGCAGCTTCTCAGTTCTGCTAGTGCCATTTGCGCTAGGTGGGTCCAGGTCTTGCTTGACCATGTGGCTTCCCTCGGAAGCATCAGGGATGTTTCCCTTCTCTGATGACTCTCCTCTTCTTAGCAAATGCACTGATTGGCTTTCTGTTCTCCAGTGGTCTCATTAATCTCCCTGATCAGGAGGTTATGCGGTTCAGAGTTGCAAAGCTCTTTAGAGAAGTCCGCTGTTCCCTGGATACAGACTGACTCAGAGGGCAAGAGCCAAATATTGGTTTTCTTGTCCCTTTTCATATAACTTTAATTTTAAATCCTAATCTTAAACATCCATCAAATAAATTTTAACAGACTTATATAAAGAATACTGGGCTTTAATGTCTATAATTTAAAATTATTTATCTTTTTATTATTTGGGATCTGTATTATTCTGTCTGTCTTGTAGGTGATGGCTAATTATCTTAAATTAACCAATGTTGTGTTCTTAAAGCAACACTGCTGTAAAACACTAACAGGGAATCTTTATATCACCCATAAGGAAATTACAAAATAAAATTAACAACAGTAAACAAACTTAGTTCGTGTAATAGCTACCCTAAAATTTTTGGCTGAGTTATACATTATATCCTCTGTTTGAGATGCTAGTAATGTTGACAGGAAAAAAAAAAACTTTTGAAAATAACTTTAAATGAAATAACATCTGACCTACTGCTTTCGCAGTCATTCTCACATAATAAGATGGGACACAGAGCCTTATCTCAGGTAAGGCAGGGCTCTTTATTAATCTTAAGTGTTTTAATTCTAAAGCTAATCTTTGTTTTTTAAATATCATTTTACAAAGTTTACATAAATTATTTGAGGTCACATGAACATTAGCTAACACCGTATGATATAGCTTTTAAAACATGAATTAAAAAAAGGCTGAAAGTTTTTAACCTTTACATAGATTAGGCTCTCATTAACTTAAAATACATTTAAATTGTTCCCCAATATAAAAAGTAACATAAAAGTTTACATATCTTATTGACAACAGGTAAATAAATCCTATATATATATGTATATATATATATATATATATATATATATATATATATATATATATATATATATATATATATATATTTTACCATACAAGTTCAGAACACCACCTTGATATTATGCTCTTTTAAAGTTTCTACCTTACAGACTTGTATACCTGGAAGATATGAGCACATTAATAGCATCACAATTGCATTGATGTTTCTACATTAACCAAGTTTAGCTTTTAAAGAAATGGCAGTACAGTGCTCTAAAATAACAGTTCTTATTTAATCAGTTGTTTAATTTTTATGGTTGCTTGCTCTAGAAAAATAAAACTTAATAACCACAATGTTATGGGTAAAATTATGTTTTGAGAAATTTTTGTCTCTTTAACACATGACTGATTTTTACAATCTTATACAGACTTTAGGACAAACTTATACAGACCTTAGTAAATCAACCAGATATCTAACAAAAGTACTCATGAATGAGTAATCCCATATCAAATTTACTTTACTTATTTATCAAAATATTAGACAAATGTATTGAACAGTGTACCATTTTTTGTTGAAGAAAAAGTTCTAGAACCAAGGCATATTAGGCCTTTTGTCGGCATTAATATTTTATTAGATTTTTGAACACCTAGAAAAAGTTGTAAGGTTAAATTTAAAGACATTTATTTTTATCTGTTTATCCAATTTAAATTGCACCAATTAAATCATGAGAATTTAAGATCTTTGGATCCACGTTTTAAAATTTGTTTATATGAGTGCTTTTTTTCTGAGTGCTCCTTATATGTGTTAATTTGTATAACATATATATGATATAGGGATATATGTATATATAGACATACAACACTAACAAAAGTGTGCACACATAATAATAGTAAAGGCCTTGTAGCTTTTTGCAGTTGAAATCTCCATTGCAATGTTTCAAAAACTCCACTGTTGGTCAAAGATAGAGCTGATCAGAAAAACATTAACCTAGGTCTGTAGGATCAAAATCATGAGCTCAAAAAAAGAATACAGAATCTAAGGAAAAAAATAAGAGTCCTAGAAAAAATGACTGGCCAGTAATTAGTAAATACCATACAATTTACCTTTTTTCCTGCCTTAGGCCTCAGATCTGTCTCCTACTGAGCTTGCAGGCTTCTTTCATTTGCATTTCAACAAAAGTCCTTGCTGAGGTCTTAAAGGAGCAGGGTAAAACTGCTATTCTGAGCAGACACCTCAGGCCTAAGGCATTTTAACCATAATTTTGAGGTTCGGATGTTGAAAATTATGATACAATTTTAAGATGAAATTCACAAAATTTTATATCTTTACATCTTGTTTTGTCAACAGATACCATAATATGATTTACTATCCTTGTCCAAATTAATGCACTGGTACACACTGTGATATTTTCTCAGTCTACCCAATTCAAAATTGGTGAAAAATAAAACTGAATGTTTGGGAAGTTACTTGCCAACTTGGAAGTAGAGTGCTTTAGTTTTCCATCCTAAGCATTTAAGTTATCTGGCATGAATTATCTGAAATCATAAACTAAACAATTACCTAAACCCGACTTTTAACTGCAAGATTGAGCAATGCTACAAAAACCCATCCAGATACCAGATTGTTACAATAAAACACCATCATTTAGACACACATTGAACTAATATCATTCCCAAGAAACAATTTATAATATCAGCACATTATTGCACATGTCTTAAAGGGCCAGAAACAAAGACACAAGACAGACAGAAAGGAGCTCCAGACTATGGCTGACAGACAGAAGCCTTAAAAACAGAGCTGATAAGAGAAAAATCTCCTACACCAGTGGCAGGATAGATGTCCTCACAAGGGGATCAGATGTTTTCACAGACGGCAACCTGAAATGTAATATCAAGGGTTTCCATGGTGACTTTACTGCATTTAGTGTCTCCTTTTTCTTTTTCTTTTTTTTAAGAAGACAGAGGTGGCATAATCCTTACAGTGCAGGGAACGAAGGAAGGAATTCCCTGAAGCAACAGGGCTTTGGTAGATCCTGGGAGTCCCTCAGTCCCTCCTTTTACTTATAGGATTAACTCCTCTGGTTTGGTTCCACCCCAATCTCGCTCCATCTCCTAACATTTCAGTAGTCAGCTCTCAAAAAGTTCCAGGGTCGGGGGGTTATCAAAATTTGTAACTTAAATTTCGGTTTCTGACCTTGAAGCGAATTAATACCTATTTAATAATGAGGACAGGGTTTGAGAAAAATAAAAAGGGAGGTTTACTGCTTTGCTAACAAAGCAGAGACACAGGGGACTCTGCCCAAAGGTTGTGACTCTCTTGAACTGGAGCAACAAGGGGTTTTAAAGGAGTTTCCATTGTTAACCTGGGAGATACTCTGTTCTTTGGTGGCCAGCAGGCATTGCCCTCTGCAGTGGGTGAGTTCCAGGCTGCCAGCTAGGGGCTTCTCTCATCCTGCTTAACAAAGGGGGGTAAACTTCAACACAGTTTTTTAGAACACAGTCCAAAGGGTGTAAGGCTTACTTGCTTTATTACCCATTTTTACGTCCAATATCTTTAAGTTTTTACCACAGAAATCACACAACAAAATGCACAAAAACAAACAAACAAGAAAACATATAGAACACAGAACAAAACACAAAGAAACAGAAACCTGGTGAAGATACAGAAAAACAGAGGAGCAATGAAATGTCTTGCTGAAGCTCCGGGGTAGGAGCTCCTGCGTGCCCGGCTGCACCTTTCTACCCTTTCAGAGAAATTCCATACAGAACAGAACAGAGGACAGAACAATTCTTGTTACTGTCCTGGACAGGAGTACATGTGAGCCTCCCCAGGCCACCTCTCTGTCATCAGAAGACATCTCCCTTAACCGGATGTCAGATGTTATAAAGGCACCACCTACCTATGGAGGCCTCCTCCACCAGGTGCTTGCTAATAGTTTTAGTGCGCTGGTTCACTGCAGTGCTCCCTGGACCAAATGCTCACTCCAAGGCTTTGGAACTTGGCTCTCCAGCCCTGAGCCCTGGAGGAAAGGCCAGCGTCAGAATTTCCAGCAGTCTGGTCTTATGATCTGGTAACGTCATCTCGCTGGGGAACTCCAAAATGTTAGACCAGGATGCAAGAAAATACCACTGACTCCAATTAAAATCAAATTAAGGCAAGCTTATTAGTTCAACCAGCTAGGCTGACTCTCCTTCTCAAAACGGCTGGAAAAAGACAGCATCCCCACCTTTCCTACACCCCAGATTTATAGCCCAAAAAGTTACACAAAAAGGGAGTATCAGAAAACAGAACTTTGACAAGCATCACACTAATTGTAGTTTACATTTTTTATTTGCTGGCCCCAGCATCAGAAATTATGAGGACCATTAGAGCCTCAGAGAGGGTCGTTGTCTGGCCAGGGAAGCCAATATTTATGAGGTTTCAGTAAGGTTTCAGAGAGGGCTGTGATCTGGTCAGTAAGACAGGCATGGGTGAGTTCAAGGCATGGGCAGGCATTCCAAGCAGGTTCAGAATTTGCAGTAATTTATAGTAAAGCAAAAATTATCTTTCCATGGCTTTGTGGCAAGATGGCTCCCAATATTAATGAAAGATCAGGTTGAGTGATCACCCCTGTCCCTTCCTTTTGGAAACTCCTCTACCACCTCCAAGGTTGTGAACTCCTGAGCATTTTCCATTCCAGATAAGTATTCACAGAATGTCTAACTCTTCTCCTCTAATTGTGTCTTACTTGGGGCAAAGGTAATGTCAAAGCATTGTTCTGGATGAGAGTGGGAAGATTATTGTATATCACATATTTGCATACACATTGGATTCATTTTCCAATTTTCCATTTGAAATACTGAATTCCTGGCACTAACCCATACCCTACTAGACTCTGACTAATAATCCTAATATGATGGTGAAACATAACCCAAGCAGAATAGAAATACAAGCCGTTCAGAGGAGGCATGGTGTGTAGTTGGAATTGCCTTTTGCATTATATAGTATAGGAGCTATAAATCTAGTCAATTTTTTGTTGAAATAATTCTACATGTGTTTTTAAAGTTAACAAAAATGGGAATCCTGTCTCCCTTTCTCTGTAGCACATGTATTTTTATATGCACATAGAGAATCCTACCTGGTATCACACGTACATACTTGTGAGGTGGCTGAATTGGCAGATACAAATTGTGAGAAGAGATCACTACTCCTAAACGCTGTTCAAACTGAAAATTGAACCTATGGGTGAGCTTCCTAGTTCAATAACATTATACATAAATCCATGTTCAGTAAAATGAATATTTTTGCATCTGTGGATTATATATATTTCATGATGAATTTCGATTGGCATATATATTGCTACTTTTTTTCTTTTTTTGGTTGTTCAAAACGTTACAAAGCTCTTGACATATCATATTTCATACATTAGATTCAAGTGGGTTATGAACTCCCATTTTTACCCCAAATAAAGATTGCAGAATCACATTGGTTACATATCCACATTTTTACATAATGCCCTATTAGTTAATGTTGTATTCTGCTACCTTTCCTATACTCTATGATCCCCCCTCTTTCCCCCTCCCATCTTCTCTCTCTACCCCATCTACTGTAATTAATTTCTCTCCTTGTATATTTTCCCATTCCCTTCACAACCTGTTATGTGTAATTTTGTATAACAATGAGGGTCTCCCTTCATTACCATGCAATTTCCCTTTTCTCTCCCTTTCCCTCCCACCTCATGTCTCTGTTAATGTAAATCTTTTCTTCCTGCTCTTCCTCCCTGCTCTGTTCTTAGTTGCTCTCATTATATCCAAGAAGACATTTGGTATTTGTTTTTTAGGGATTGGCTAGTTTCACTAAGCATAATCTGCTCTATTACCATCCATTTCCCTGAAAATTCCATGATTTTGTCATATTTTAGTGCTGCGTAATACTCCATGGTGTATAAATGCCACATTTGTTATCCATTCATCTATTGAAGGGCATCTAGGTTGGGTCCACAGTGCAGCAATTGTGAATTGTACTGCTAAGAACATCGATGTGGCAGTATCCCAGAGTTACACTATTTTAAGGTCTTCAGGAAATAGTCCAAGAAGGGCAATAGCTGGGTCAAATTGTGGTTCCATTCCAAGCTTTCCCAGGAATCTCCATACTGCTTTTCAAGTTGGCCGCACCAGTTTGCGGAACAGCTCTCCTCATAGGCCTCATTTGGTCCATCTTCTCTACATTAAGAAGAGAGAGGCTTACTCAGACACAACCCTTCATCCTGACCAGGTTGTTTGCCAGGTTGTTTTGGTCTTTCAGGTCTTTCATAGCTGCCTACATCTTCTCCAGGGATCAAATATGCATGGACCTTTGAGGTTCTCAGTAGGTGGCAGATCCCCTACATTGCTGTATTGCAAGACGAACCCTGTCCCTTCTCTTTTGTAAAGTTAGATTGAGGGAACAGTGTATGGTTAGGGTTAATAACATGTTCAATTTGGGTTCGGAATCATTCTGATTGATGAATAATGGTATTGGGAACCTGCGATATTTATAAAACTATAGAGGTGAAATATAAGTATAAAAACAGAAATCTAGGTAAGATTTGTAGCCCAGAAGGGAATGAGGCCCTTTATTGGGATACTTAGCTTTTAATTATGTTCTGCACGTTTGTCTCAGATAAATTGATAATCAATGGCATAGGACCTTGTACCTTGGAAGATTGATTGTAGAAGAGAACATCCACTCAAATTTGGATAGTCGGTAGGATTAGGAAGAGAGTCGGTAGGTTTAGGAAGAAGAGTGAGTATAAAATTTGGATCAAATGTTCTTTAGCAATACGGTTTCATTTACACAGTGAATGTAAATGTCAGCACATGCGAAGAGTCAGTCACAATGATGAACTGCAGAAAATATAGGAAAGAAGATATCAATAGAGACATTACAAAATCAGGCAATTGTAAAGTGAATGATAGGTTTACACATTTTCAACAGGATCGAGATTGAATACATAATTTTAGGAAGAAACAAATATGTAGTCACCAATAGAAATGACATTTGAAAGCATTATGCAAACGGGAAATGGATGTTTTTAGTAATCCATATTCAACTTCCATTTAGGATTTGGTGCAATCATAAGTGTGACCTTTGCATTTTGTGCCCAGAAAATTATTGTGATAAAATATATATGTAGATCATGTGACATGAGTATTTTTTCCACCATTTCTGTGAGCAATATTTTAAGACATATAAATTAGTATTGGGGGTACAAAGTGGTGTACCCTGTGTCTATGAATATAGAGATAATGCATGAATAGAACATACTGTAAATAAATAATATAACTGATTCCACTTTAAATAATGGATTGAATTGTTATCTGAAAATATATAAGAAATCATATATTGACATACAATCAATAATTCCAACCAGTTATATATCTAATTGTCATCTTAGGGTTATTGTTTATCATGAAGTGTGTGTGAGTTTTGCTTAAAAAGTGATTATGGAAGTCGAAAATAATGTGTTTGGAAAGAAGTCTCATGAAATTACCAGTCAAGAAATATGGAGGAATCCATGTGTTCTGAAGCAGGAAGTGATTGAAAGTGAAACAAATGCCTATAAATTTGCTAAATTGTCGATGAAATATATATCCTGTGATGTGCATAAACTGAGGAAATAGTATGTACCAGTGTTGAATAAAAATGAACGTCAAAGTACACATCATGTACCATTGGAATCTACTTGCATTGATGTTAAACTGGGTCAGTTACTGTAAAAATATTAGGATTCGCGTGCATCACTCACCGAAGTTAGTTTTCTTTTTTTTTAATTTTTATTTATGCTTGTTCAAAACATTACATAGTTCTTGATACATCATATTTGTCACTTTGATTCAAGTGGGTTATGAACTCCCATTTTTACTCCGTTTACAGATTGCAGAATCACATCAGTTACACATGCATTGATTCACATATTGCCATACTAGTGTCTGTTGTATTCTGCTGCCTTACCTATCCTCTACTCTCCCCCCTCCCCTCCCCTCTCCTCCCCTCTTCTCTCTCTACCCCCTCTACAGTAATAAATTTCTCCCCCTTGTATTATTTTTCCCTTTCTTCTTGTATGTAATTTTGTATAACCCTGAGGGTCTCCTTCCATTTCCATGCAATATCCCTTCTCTCTCCCTTTCCCTCCCACCTCTCATCCCTGTTTTAATGTTAATCTTCTTCTCATCCTCTTCATACCTATTCTGTTCTTAGTTAATCTCCTTATATCAAAGAAGACATTTGGCATTTGTTTTGAAGGGATTGGGTAGCTTCACTTAGCATAATCTGCTCTAGTGCCATCCATTTCCCTGCAAATTCTATGATTTTGTCATTTTTTAATGCAGAGTAATACTACATTCTGTATAAATGCCACATTTTTTAATCCATTCATCTATTGAAGGGCATATAGGTTGGTTCCACAGTCTTGCTATTGTGAATTGTGCTGCTATGTACATCGATGTAGCAGTGTCCCTGCAGCATGCTCTTTTTAGGTCTTTAGGGAATTGACCGAGAAGGGGAATAGCTGGGTCAAATGGTGGTTTCATTCCCAGCTTTCCAAGAAATCTCCATACTGCTTTCCAAATTGGATGCACCAATTTGCAGTCTCACCAGCAATGTACAAGTGTACCTGTTTCCCCACATTCTCACCAACACTTGTTGTTTGACTTCATAATGGCTGCCAATCTTACTGGAGTGAGATGGTATCTTAGGGTGGTTTTGATTCACCTTTCTCTGACTACTGGAGATGGTGAGCATTTTTTCATGTACTTGTTGATTATATGTCCTCCTCTGAGATGTCTGTTGAGGTCCTCGGCCCATTTGTTGATTGGGTTATTTGTTATCTTATTGTTTAATTTTTTGAGTTCTTTGTATACTCTGGATATTAGGGCTCTATCTGAAGTGTGAGGAGTAAAGATTTGTTCCCAGAATTTAGGCTCTCTATTTACCTCTCTTATTGTTTCTTTTGCTGAGAAAAAACTTTTTGCTTTGAGTAAGTCCCATGTGTTGATTCTAGTTATTAACTCTTGTTATTAACTCTTGTGCTATGGATGTCCTATTGAGGAATTTGAAGCCCGACCCCACAGTATGTAGATCGTAGCCAACTTTTTCTTCTATCAGACGCCATGTCTCTGTTTTGATATCAAGGCCGTTGATCCATTTTGAGTGAACTTTTGTGCATGCAAGAGAAAGGGATTCAGTTTCATTTTGTTACATATGGATTTCCAGTTTTTCCAGCACCATTTGTTGAAGATGCTATCCTTCCTCCATTGCATGCTTTTAGCTCCTTTATCAAATAGAAGATTGTTGTAGCATTGTGGATTAATCTCTGTGTCCTCCATTCTGTACCATTGGTCCACCCGCCTGTTTTGGTACCAGTACCATGCTGTCATTGTTACTATTGCTCTGAAATTTAGTTTGAAATCTGGTATCGCTATACCGCCTGATTCACACATCCTGGTTAGAATTGCTTTTGCTATTCTGGATCTTTTATTATTCCATATGAATTTCATGATTGCTTTCTCTATTTCTACAAGAAATGCCGTTAGGATTTTGATTGGCATTACATTAAACCTATAGAGAACTTTTAGGAATATCACCATTTTGATGATATTAGTTCTCCCTATCCATGAACAGTGTATATTTTTCCATCTTCTAAGATCTTATTCTACTTCTCTTTTTAGGGTTCTGTAGTTTGCATTGTATAAATCTTTCACCTCTTTTGTTAGGTTGATTCCCAAGGATTTTAGTTTTATTTTTTGAGGATATTGTGAATGGAGTGTTTTTTTTTTTCTCATTTCCGTTTCAGAAGTTTTGTCACTGATATACAGAAATGCCTTTGACTTATGAATGTTGATTTTATATCCTGCCACATTGCTGAAATCATTTCTTACTTCTAGTAGTTTTTTTTGTAGACCCTTTTGGGTCTTCTATATATTGAATCATATCAGCTGCAAGTAGTGATAATTTAAGTTATTCTTTTCCTATTTTCATGCCTTTTATTTCTTTCATCTGTCTAATTGCTCTGGCCAGTGTTTCGAGAACTATATTGAATAGAAGTGGTGGTAGAGGACATCTCTGTCTTGTTCCAGATTTTAGAGGGAATGCTTCAATTTTTCTTCATTCAGAATAATGCTAGCCTGAGGCTTAACATAGATAGCTTTTACAATGTCGAGGTAAATTCCTGTTATCTCTAGTTTTTCAAATGTTTTGAACATAAAGTTATGCTAAGGGTCTATCCTTCTTATTTATTTTTTGCAGAACCAAGCTTTAGTTTTGTAATTTTTTCAATAGTTTCTTTTGTTTCAATTTTGTTGTTTTCCGCTCTGATTTTAGTTATTTCTCGCCTTCTGCTACATTTGCTGTTGTTTTGCTCTTCCTTTTCTAGGGCTTTGAGATGAAGTGTGAGCTCATTTATTTGTTGTTCTTTTCTATTTTTGAGGAATGACGTCAAGGTGGTGAATTTCCCTCTTAAAACACCTTTCATTGTGTCCCATAGACTCCGATATGTTGTTTCTGTATTTTCATTTATCTTGAAGAATTTTTTGATTTTCTCATTTATGTCTTCTGTAACACATTAATCATTCAGTAACATGTTGTTCATTTTCAATGTGATGTAGGATTTTTCCTTCCTTCTTTTTCATTGGTTTCCAGATTCATTCCATTATAATCCAATAAAATTCATGGTATTAAGTCCACCCTTTATATTTACTGAAGGTTGCTCTATGGCATAATATATGGTCTATTTTTTAGAAGGATCCATGTGCTGCTAAAAAATATTATATCCACTTGATGATGGTTGATATATTCTATATATGTCAGTTAAGTCTATGTTATTGATTGTGATATTGAGTTCTATAGTTTCTTTATTCAACTTTTATTTGGAGGATCTGTCCAATGGTGAGAGAGGTGTGTTGAAGTCACCCATAATTATTGTGTTGTGGGCTATTTGATTCTTGAACTTGAGGAGAATTTGTTTTATGAACGTCACAGCACCATTTAATGGTGCGTAAATATTGATAATTTTTATGTCTTGTTGGTGAATGGTTCCTTTTAACAGTATATAATTTCCTTCATTATCCCTTTTGATTAAATTAGTCTTGAAGTCGATTTAATTCGATTTGAGGATGGCCACCACTCCTTGCTTATGAGGACCGTGTGCATGGTATATTTTTTCCCAACCTTTCACCTTCAGCCTGTGTATGTCTTTTCCATTCAGATATGTCTCCTGGAGGCAACATATTGTTGGATTTGTTTTTTGAATCCAAGTTACAAGCCTATGTTGCTTTATTGGAGAGATTAAGCCATTAATGTTTAGTGTAACTATTGATATATGGTTTCTACTGCCAGCCATGTTTGAATATTTATCGCTTTTTAAAATTTACTTTGTTTCTCCATGATTAGCTTTTCCCCCGCCCTCTGTCATTACTGAGGCACTTCCCACTGATGGTTTTGGTTGTTGTTTTTCATTTCTTTCTCGTGTAGTGTTTTGCTCAAGACACTTTGCAATGGTGGTTTTCTGGCTGCAAATTCTTTTACCTTTGTTTATCATGAAAGATTTTTATTTCGTTGTCGTACCTGAAGCTGAATTTTGCTGGATACAGAATTCTTGTTTGGCATCCATTGTCTTTCAATGTTTGAAATACGTTGTTCCAGGATCCTCTCACTTTCAGTGTCTGTGATGAAAAATAGGTTGCTAACCTTATTGGTTTACCCCTGAATGTAATCTTCCTCCTTTCTCTTGAAGCTTTTAAAGTTTTCTCTTTGTTCTGTATATTGGATAGCTTCATAACAATGTATCTTGGCGTTGGTCTACTGTGATTTTGTGTGCTCTGTGTCCTGTAAGCATCTTCAATTTGTATATCCATTTCCTTTTTTATTTCTGGAAAATTTTCATTCCCATAGTTTGAATCTCTGTACCTTCCTCTATCCAGATGACTCATAAGTTTGGTTTTTTTATGTTATACCATATCTCTTGGATGTTTTTCTCGTGATTTTTTACCAGCCTTTCTGTGTTGGCTAGACTCTTTTCAAGATGATATATTTTGTCTTCATTATGTGACATTCTGTCTTCTACTTGCTCCACACGGTTAGTGATACTCTCAATTGAGTTTTTAATTTGGTTTATCGTTTCCTTCATTTCTAGAAATATTCTTTGAATATTTATAATCTCTATCTCCTGATAAAGAAGATTAACTTCTTCTTTTATCTGTTTATGTAATTCATTTTCAATGTGTTCTTTCACTGTATTTATTTGCTCTCTCGTATCCTCTTTAAGGTTCCATTTCATCTGTATAAGGTATTCCTTGAGTTCTTTATATGACCATTTTTCTGATAATTCAAGGTCCTCCTGAATATTTAGGTTATCCTTCATTGTTTGTACTCCTTTTCTTTCTTGCTTTTTGATGCTGCTCATGTTACTTCTTGTTCTGTTTGAGTGCTGAGTTACTTCTTATTCTTATAAATTTATTTGAAGCTTGGGAGGAAAGATATTAGAAGGGATGGGAAGAAGTCACTAAAGAGAATGAGAATAGGCAGGTAGAATTCAAAGATGGGGGAATAAGAAAACTGAAAAGAAATGAAAAGACAAAAGAAAAAAATAGAAAATAAAGAAAGAAATAATTTTTTAAAAATAATAATGATAATTAAAAAATGAAAATTAAAATTTAAAATAATAATAATAGTAAAATTAAAAAAATAAAAACATTAAAATAAGTTAAAGAACAACACAAAAAAATTAAATGAAAGAAAAAAAATAAAAATAAAATAATAATAATAATAATAATACATGCAGTCATAGAGTTCAATTAACTTCTCTTCCAGTAGGTGGAGCTGTGCTCACTGGGCCAAGCTTCTCCTCTCAATAGGTGGGAACCAATCACTGTGCAGCAGCTCTTCCTCCCAGACTGGGCGGGTCTCTAATCCTGAGTGCCTAGGACCTTCTCTAGTGTTTCCTCAAGCCAGGCTCCGCTCAACTGTGACGCTCACCACAATACTTGCTACACGTCAGGTCTCTGCTCCTGGTAGCCCTGTTTTCATCAACGCTTGGCACTCTCTCCCTGTTTGCCTCCCTCAGACCCTAAGTTTATAGAGCTTGGGGCTGGGAACCCCTGCGAATTTGCTTGCTCTCTGGTATCCATGCCCACATTAGCTGGTGTAAGAGACCTCAGTTGTCAGCACTGGTAGGAGCGGTAGCCAGGAATTCCACGCCACAAGTCCCACAGCACACATGATTCCCTCGGTCTGGCCATCTTTCTCACGGGAGACCTGGGAGGGCCCCTTAAGGGAGAGCTGGGAGGGGCCCTTAATGTTTCCACGCTGTGTGGAGAGAGATGCATAGGGAATTACACACCTGTCGTACTGGTTTCAATGAAGTTATCTCCTCTGCCCATGACATCAGTTCTCTTCCACGGTGATATCCCATGCAAATGGTGACCATTCGTTCCTTTTGCCAGGTGACCAATGCAATGGATGGGTCCTGACTGTGTCTCCAAAGCCCCATTTCAATCCAGTGGCCTTTTACCTCTGTAAATTCAGAAGGGCCGACCAGTTATTTCAGAGGGAACGTTAGTTCTGAGTCACAAGAAGCAGGCAAATCTGAGCTTCTATGCAGCCGATCCGGGCTCTGTGTGTTTTCTCAGGGGCCCAGACTGTTCGCACCAGATCCACGTCAGGTCAGCATTGCCTAGTGATTCTGAACAAACAGCATTTAGACAGTTTACGACTCCCTATGCCTGCGCACCTAATGAGGTCAGATACTTGATTTCTCCATGTCCGCCACCATGTTGGATCTCTTATATTGCTACTTTTTAATGTCTGTGCGTGTGCGTGTGTGTGTGTGTGTGTGTGTGTGTGTGTGTGTGTATATATATATATATATATATATATATATATATATATATATATATCAATATAAGATTTCTTATATATTTTTAGATATCAATTCAATTCATTATTTGAAGTGGAACCAGTTATATTATTTATTCACAGGATGGTCTATTCATGCATTATCTCTATATTCATAGACACAGGGTACACCTCTGTGTACCCCTAACACTAATGTATATGTCTTCAAAATATTGCTCCCAGAAATGGTGGAAGAAATACTCATGTCACCTGATCCACATATATATTTTATCACAGTAAAATTCTGAACAAAAAATG
The DNA here is from genome assembly GCF_048772815.1 of Callospermophilus lateralis. NCBI lineage: Eukaryota > Metazoa > Chordata > Mammalia > Rodentia > Sciuridae > Callospermophilus > Callospermophilus lateralis. Next base: position 115,394 of record NW_027511058.1, on the reverse strand, counting down.
TAAAGGTCACACTTATGATTGTACCGAAGCCTAAAAGAAAAGTGAAAATGTTTAACTAAAAACATCCATGTGAAGGTTGCCTAATGCTCTCAAATGTCAATCCTATTGGTGACAACATATTTGTTTTTTCCAATGATTATATATACAAATTAAACCCTGTTGAAAATGTCTAATCCTATAACTCACTTTATACTTTGCCTGATTTCATAATGTCTCTATTGATAACTGCTTTCCTACTTATTTTCCCCAGTTCATCATTGTGACTGACTCTTCATATGTGCTGACATTTTCATTCATTCTCTAACCGAAACCCTATTGCTAAAGAACTTTTGGTCCAAATACTATACTCACTCATCTTCCTAAACCTACCGACTATCTTCCTAATCCTACCGACTATCCATTTTTAACTGGATGTTCTCTTCTACATTAAATCTACCAAGGTACAAGGTCCTGTGCTTCAAATCATACCTAGATTTCTGTTTCCATACTTATATTTCACCTCTATGTTCTTTTAATTATCGCAAGTTCCCAATACCATTATTCATCGCACAGAATGATTCCTAACCCAAATTGAACCTGTTATTAACCCTAAACATACACTGTTCCCTCAATCTCATTTTACAGAAGAGCAGCGACAGAGTTGTTCTTAAAATACAGGGAATTAGGGGACCTTCCACCTGCTGAAAACCTCAAAGGTCCATGCAGAAATGATACCTGGAGAAGTTGTAGGGAGGTATGAAAGACCTGAGAGAGCAAAAGTCCTATTCCATGGCAAACAACCTGGTCAGGATAAAGGGATGTGTCTGAATCAGCCTCTCTCTACTTATGTTAGAGAAGATGGACTAAACCAGACCTGTGTGGAGAGCTGTTCCCAGGTGCCTATGGTTGATATACCATTCTAACTTGAGCAAGTGTTCCAGGAAGTAGGAGCAGCCTCCATCTCATGGGACCCTTGGAAGCAAGTGTTAGGACAAACTGGTTGCCAAGGCAGTGACCTCATTCATTCAATTCCAAAGAAAGTGACATACCTCATTTCCTTGGTGATGGAACTCTATGATCTTTGTATCCTAGTGGCCAGGCACCCAGACGCTATCCCATTCCCAGTCACAGTGGTCTCACTTGTTTGGATTTACCAAGGACAGAGTCAGTATTTCTTGGTACCTACTAATGTGAGGATGGCCAAATGCCAGGAGAGCACTGAAGAGGTACCTTTTCTGAGAAAGCCAGTAGTGGCTCACCACTATTTCCTGACAACTTCACAGAGTTAGCCAAGGAAACCAGACCTGAGAGAGGACAGACTATTTCGAAGGAATATAGTATGGCCGAGCAGTTAGAGGACACTCCAGATAGTCACAGATCTACATGGGGGAAGGAGGTGCCATTATGGGAGTGGGTGTGGGTTTGTGGTTTTGCCTCATGTTCTAACAAAAGGTAGGAATGGCGGTTTGTTTGGATTGAAGTGGACTGTTTCGAGTAAGTCATTTGACAAGGTGAGTGTTTCTATGTTTGTGTATCCGACTATGTCCATTGTTGTAGACATTAGAAAAGAGAATGCATTAATGGATGTGTCCTGTCTAGTAGAAATCTTACCATAATTCATCCTGCTCAATTTATGAATGGACTGCACCTTGTCTTATCGATGGGCAACACCTGCTATCATCCTAAGTTCCTGTTTTCTTCCTGAATTCTGGCCAGTCTCCAGAATAGGCTCAGGGATTTGTGTCCAAGATATGTACCACCTCCAAGCTCTGTGACATGGCCATATACTGGATAGCTGAAGAGAATGGAGATCATCTCAGAAAACTCAGATATCAGTGTGACCAGGAAAGTCTCAGTGGAGAAACCCTGCTTTGGGCCTTTTGCTTACCTTATGTTCTGTTGCCCTGAATGTCAGGAAGGTCTTTGCCTCAGGCCACCCCTTTGTGAAGCCTGAAGAAAACAGTTTTAAATTTGAAATGAATAGGCATCACCTGTGGCTCTTTGCTTAATTGCTTTGGAAAGGGATGTGTCTGAATTAGCCTCTTGGCCTTGTATGTGGCTGTGATTTTTATTCTCAGCACATGATGGATCCAAAGAATGATCGCATGTGCGCATCCAAAACCAAAATGGCCAAAAGATCAGTCATTGTGGATGAAGTCTCTCGCCTTCTTCTGTTAGTTTCCTGACATCCATCAAGTGAGAATACTGATCCTTTGGGTCAAATGAGTTCTTGAAATCTCTGCCGAGGTGCTTGGCTTTTCTCATGACTCTATTTCACATAAATATTCCATACCTGAAAGTCAGTAGGCCTCAAATTGGAGAAACAGAGCAGCATGAACGGCAGGCTTATTTGACCACTCCTGGTTCATATTAAGAGTGTCCAGGCCACCCTGACTTTAGGCAAATGAGGGGCAAGTGAGATTATTTTGGACACTACCAATGGCTGCACCCCTCATGGAGACCTCCAGCCAGAGGTCATGATGAGTGAATATATGGAAGAAGATGAGGGCCATGTGGGAGTGTTTTGGTTTTAATTGTGGTCATTTGTGTGGCGGTTGGAAGAAATGTCTGGGTCCACCTGGGCTTGAACTCTGGTGTGATTCCCCATAGAGACTTAGTTCTGGAACTCACCTCAGAGAAGTATTGCCATGAATTGTTTTGGGATTTTAGGAGGCCACTCATGAGAGTTGCCCTTGGAAACTGAGATCTGGCTTTCCACAGAGCACTGGGAATCTCAGCCAGCATATCACATGATATAATTGTGAAAAACTTGCAGCCATAGTTGAGAGTCAAAACACACATGGACCTCACATTTTACACCTCAATGTGCCTGGCTTCATGTGACCTTTTCCCCACTCTTTGGAAAGCCTTGCCTGTGAGAGTTCTCCAGAGTTTTCATTTAAATTAGCTTCCTCAACATTTAGTGGTTCCTGAATGAATTGAAACCCAGAGTTTCTCCAACTTCATCCTTGAAAAATGGCTTGATAAATACCATGAATTTTTGGAAGTTCCCACAACCAGGTGGCACTGGAGAACATTTGGATGTCCTGTTGCTGATCATGAGTATACCAGACAATGCCTTGATTGACTGGGTTTCATGAAAATGGTGTAGAACAGAGATGCCAGTAAGTTGGAGCCTGCTGAGTAGTGGGCCTAGAGCAGTGGTGGGCAGGTGTGTGATGAAACATCAGTGGTAGGGCCATGAGGATCTACCATTGGATTCCAAATGGCTTGTGACTGACATGGTGCAGCCAGCAGTCCCTTATATGTAAAGGCATCTTGTTATATGGTGAGGTTTCAGGTCAATGTTCTGAATCAGGTTGATATGGACGAGGGGGCAATGGGGCAAGCTAGGAGGGATAGAAGCCTGGTTGGTGCATTCTCCTGCAGACCCTGACCCAACACACGTGACAGAACTCCCTCCAGCAATATGTCCCAGTTGAGCTCCTGGTATTTCGTGAAGCAAATACCAAACTCCCAGTGCAGCAGGAAAAACACCACAAAAAGTGTAGGAGGACCAAATGGCTTCGCAGTCAACACGGAGAGACACTTAGTCCTCAGTGGTCACAGTTTACCTACAAAGAGAGGATTCAGCATTGCTGCCTCATCTTCATTGGAAAATAAGAAACCATGTCCTTCAGGTCACATAGATGCAGAACCAGCTTTGATGGTCTCACTACTAAAGAAGCCAAATCTCCTGACAACAACATATATTTCAAGTGCCCAAAATCAGAGGCAGTTTCTCAAAAAGTTTTTAGGCTCTCAGAGCTCCCTGTTTGTGTTGTGTTTACCCTGTCCCTTACTTTTGGAAACTCCTCTACCACCTCCATGGTTATGAACTCTTGAGCATTTTCCATTCCAGATATGTATTCACTGATTTTCTAACTCTTCTCCTCTAATTATGTTTTACCTGGGGTGAAGGTAATGTCAAGGCATTTTTCTGGATGAGAGTGAGAGGATATCAGACCTTAACAGATATTTGTGAAGCACATATTTGCTTACACATTGAATTCATTTTCCAATTTTCCTTTTGAAATACTGAATCCCTGACACTAACCCATACCTACTAGAATCAGACAACTTATCCTAATATAATGGAGAAAAATAACCCAAACAGAATAGAAATTCAAGCAGTTCAGAGGAGGCATCTTGTATAGTTGGACTTGCCTTTTGCATTATATAAGGTAGGAGTTATAAATCTAGTCAATTTTTATTTGAAATAGTTCTCCATGTGTTTTTAAAGATAACAAATGTGTGAAATCCTGTTTCCCTTTCTCTGTAGCCAATTCACACATGTATATTTATATGCACATATAGAATCCTACCAGGAATCCCACGTACATTTTTGTGAGGTTTCTCACTTCGCAGATTCAAATTGTGAGAAGAGATCACTCCTCTTAAACGCTGTTAGAACTGAAGATTCAAACTATAGGGGAGCTTTCTAGTAGAACAACATTATACATATACTCATGTTCAGTAAAATAATTATTTTTGAATCTGTGGATGATATATATTTCCTGATGAATTTTGATTTTCATATATATTGCTGCTTTTTAATGTCTGTGTGTAGTTTGTATGTGTGTGTGTGTGTATATATATATACATATATATATATATATATATATATATATATATATATATATATATATATATGTATATATATATACACACACACACACTATTCAGATTTTTTAATATATAAAATATATGTGTCTTATATACACTTTCTAAATTCATTCATGTTCATGTATATGGATTTATAATCAACTTTTCACAAGATTATTTTCCGAAATATTCATCCACCTGAAATACATATTTGTTTCCTAGTACTGAAAACAAACTTCAGTGAATGGTGCCTACAAATTCTAATAATTTTACAGTAACTGACCCAGTTTACCACCAATGCAAGTAGATTCCTATGGGACATGATATGTAATTTGAGGTTCATTTGTATTCAACACTGGTACATTATTATTTCTTCAGTTTTTGCACATCATACGATATATATTTCATCCACAAGTTCACAAATTTACAGGCATTTGTTTCAACTTTAATCAATTCCTGTTTCAGAACACAAGTATTATCAGGGTTTCTGAACTCGTCTTTTCATGACGCTTCTTTCCAAACAAGTTATTTTCAATTTCCATAATCACTGGTGAAGTAAAACTCACACCCTTCGTGATAAACCAAAACACTAATATTACCATTATATGTATACCATTTTGGAAAGAATGATTGTATATCAATATAACATTTCCTGTAATTTTTCAGATATCAGTTCAATCCATTATTTATAGTTGGAACAAGTTATATTATTTATTCACAGTATGTTCTATTCATGCTTTATCTTTATATTCATAGACACAGTGTACACCTCTTTGGACCCCCAATACTAATTTTACGTCTTCAATATATTGCTACCAGAAATGGTGGAAGAAATACTTATGTCACCTGATCTACATATACATTTTATCACAATAATATTCTGAAAAAAAATGTAAAGGTCACACTTATGACTGTACCAAAGCCTAAAAGGAAAGTGAACATGGATTAATAGAAACATCCATGTCCATGCTGCCTAATGCTCTCAAATGTCAATCCTATTGGTGACAACATATTTGTTTCTTCCTAAGATTATATATTCAAACTCAAGCCTGTTGAAAATGTCTAATCCTATCACTCACTTTATATTTTGCCTGATGCAATAATGTCTCTATTGATATCTGCATTTCTACATATTTTCCCAGTTTATCATAGTGACTGACTCTTCATATGTGCCGACATTTACATTCACTCTCTAACCGAAACCATATTGCTAAAGAACTTTTGGTCTAAATCCTATAATCGCTCTTCTTCCTAAACCTACCGACAATCTTTCTAAACCTACTGACTATCCCTTTTTACTGGATGTTCTCTTCTACGTTCAATCATCCAAGGTACAAGGTCCTATGCCATTGTATATTGAATTATCTGAGACATCTTTAGAGAACATAAATCAAGATAAGTATCCCAATCAAGGGCCCAATGCCCTTCTGGGTTTCAAATTATACCTAGATTTTTATTTTCATACTTATATTTCACCTCTACATTCTTGTAAATCTCACAGGTTGCCAATACCATTATTCATCGCACAGAATGATTCCTAACCCAAATTGAACCTGTTATTAACCCTAAACATACACTGTTCCCTCAATCTCATTTTACAGAAGAACAGGGACGGAGTTGTTCTTACAATACAGGAAAGTAGGGGACCTTCCACCTGCTGAAAACCTCAAAGGTCCATACAGAAATGATACCCGGAAAAGTTATAGGCAGCTATGAAGGACCTGAGAGAGCAAAAGTCATCTTCCATGGCAAACAACCTGGTCAGGATGAAGGGATGTGTCTTAATCAGCCTCTCTCTTCTTATTGTAGAGAAGATGGACCAAATCAGGCCTGTGTGGAAAGCTGTTCATGGGTGCCTATGGTTGATATACCATTCTAACTTGTGAAAGTGTCACAGGAAGTAGGGGCAGCCTCCATCTCATGGGACCCTTGGAAGCAACTGTTAGGAAAAAGGGGTGCCAAGGCAGTGGCCTCATTCAGTTCCAAAGAAAGTGACATATCTAATTTCCTTGGTGATGGAACTCTCTGAACTTGCTATCCAAGAACCAAGACACCGAGAGGCAATCCCAGTCCAAGTCCCTGTGGGCTCACTTGATTGGATTTTCCAAGGACAGAGTCAGTCTTTCTCGGTACCTAATGATGTGAGTATAGCCAAATACCAGGAGAGCACTGAAGAGGTACTTTTCCTGAGAAAGCAGGTAGTGGCTCGCCACTTTTTCCTGACAACTTTACAGAGTTGGTCAAGGAAAGCAGATCTGATAGAGGACATGCCATTTCGGGGGAACATAATATGGCCCACCAGTCAGAGTTAACTCCGGAGAGTCACAGAACTACTTGAGGGAAGGAGGTGCCTTTGTGAGTGTGGGTTTGTTGTTTTGTCTCATATTCTGAGAATAGGTAGGGAAGGCGGTTTGTTTGATTTGGAGTGAACTGTTTCTAGTAAGTCGTTTGACAAAATGAGTGTTTCTATGTCTGTGTATCCCACTGTGTCCGTGGTTGTAGACATGAGAAAAGAGAATGCAACAATGGATGTGTCCTGTCTAGTAGAAAGCTTCCCATTATGCATCCTGCCTAATTTATGAATGGAGTGCGGCTTGCCTTATGGATGAGCAATACCTATTACCTTCCTAAGTCCCTGTTTTCTTCTGAATTCTGGCCACTGTCCAGAATAGGCTCATGGTTTTGTGTCCAAGATATGCAACAACTCCAAGGTCTGTGACATGGCCATGTACAGGATAGCTGAAGGGAATGGCCAGCATCTCAGAAAACTCAGATATCAGTGTGACCAGGAAAGTCTCAGTGGATATACCCTGCTTTTGGCCTTTTGCTTACCTATTGTTCTGTTGCCCTGAATATCAGGAAGGTCTTTGCCTCAGGCCACCCCTTTGTGAAGCCTGAAGGAAACAGTTTTCAAATGGAAATGAATGGGCATCACTTGTGGCTCTTTCTTAGTTGCTTTGGAAAGGGATGTGTCTTAATTAGACTCTTGGCCTTGTATGTGGCTGTGACTTTGATTCTCAGCAGCTGATGGATCTAAAAATGATCCCATGTGTGCATCCAAAACCATAATTGCCAAAAGATCAGTCATTGTGGATGAAGTCTCTCGTCTTCCTCTGTTAGGTTCCTGACCTCCATCAAGTGAGAATAGGTATTCCTTGGGTCAAATGAGTTCTTCAAATCACTGCAGAGGTGCTTAGGTTTTCGTATGACTCCAAATCACATAAAGAATCTATACTTGAAAGTTAGTAGGCCTCAAATTGGAGAAACAGAGCAGTATTAACGGGAGGCTTATTTGATCACTCCTGGTTCACAGAAAGGGTGTCCAGGCCAACATGACTTTAGGCAAATGAGGGGCAAGGGAGTTTATTTGGACACTGTCTTTGGGTGAGCCCTTCATGGAAACCTCCAGACAGAGGTTACGATGAGTGACTATATGGAAGAAGATGAGGACCATGTTTGAGTGTTTTGTTTTTAATTGTGGTCATTTGTGTGGTGGTTGTAAGAAATATCTTGGTCCACCTGGGCTTGAACTCTGTTGGGATTTCCCTTAAAGACTGCGTTCTGGAACTGAACTCAGAGAAGTATTGCAATGAATAGAAATACAAGCAGTTTAGAGGAGGCATGGTGTATATTTGGACTTGCCTTTTGCATGATACAGAGTAGGAGTTAAATCTAGTCAATTTTTTGTTGAAATAGTTCTCCATGTGTTTTTAAAGTTAAAAAATTGTGAATTCCTGTCTCCCTTTCTCTGTAGCCTATTCAGAACATATATTTTTATATGGATATATAGAATCATACCTGGTACCACACATACATTCTTGTGAGGTGGATGAGTTGGCAGATACAAATTGTGAAAAGAGATCACTCCTAATTAACCGTGTTGGAACTGAATATTCAACCAATGGGTGAGCTTGCTAGTTGAACAACATTATACATAAATCCATGTTCAGTAAAATGAATATTTTTGTATCTTTTTATGATATATATTTTATGAAAATTTTGATTGACATATATTTTGCTATTTTTTTTTCTGTGTGTGTGTGTGTGTGTGTGTGTTTTGTGTCATTCGCCTGTTCTGTAAAACAACTTCAGAGAGAGAGGTTAAAAATTCATGCAAAGCTCTGATGGAGGTATCTAATATCTTAGTTTTGCTCTATTGCTTCTTCTAATTGGGTCATTTGTTGTGTCCCATGGACGAGGGCAGTGGTTCCTGTGCCCACCCCTGAAGCAACTCCTATTCCGAATAGGATGGCTAAAGTGAGGGATATATGTCCCCAGTGGAAACGGGTTGTATGCCCCTCTATTTCATTTTCAAATGAACCTGCATCATGACAGAGCACTCTGGGAAACATCTGCACCATTACACAATTAATCACATCTGTTGACAATTTCTTTAAAAAATAAACAATGTTTAATTATATACAATTATGCTGTTGTAGGGACGGACAAGGCAAGGTACCTAAGATAGCAACGAAGACAGGGAAACCGTCCTATTTGGTTGCAACCAGATTCAGAGGGCATTGCTTCTGTTGTAATCAATTATTCTCCTGAAACTCAAGTTTAGGTAGTTTCAGAATTTTGTACCCAACATGTAAGGAAGGGGCTCAGAAGTTCACAGTCTTCAGAAGTTCAAAAAAGCCGTTGTTGTTTCTGTTTTTTACCTCAGTTCTGGGCAAGTTAACTTTTCAAGGACACCTGGGAGGGAAAGAGCTTTTTCCTACCTTTCTTATTTTTCGCCCCTGACAGCTGTTATCATGGAGCCCTGATGGTAACTTCTTTATCTTAGAAATATAGCCATCTCTGTAAAGCCCCAGCTCATGGCCAGAGGCCTTGTTCATTATTTTGTGGAAAACAAGTAATGGGGTGTCTAGCATAGAGGTGCTTATTTTTTTAGCCAGTGGCCAAGTAGAACAAGGCAACACTAAAAGAGGAAGTTTATCTACATTGAACTCTTTTATAGGGACTCTTTTGCTGAAAGTCCTAAAGTCAGCCATGGTGAAGACTTCTGTAGAAAGTCAGTTAAGAATTTTCTGTAGGCCTGGTACAGAAGGGGAAGACAGGGAAGGTGGGGCTGACAGCAGCTCCGAGGATCTGAGAATAAGGAAGGAGAGATGTAAAAGAATAATGGGAAAGGGGTTTGGGATTTTCCTAGCAACAAAAACTTGAGCTGTAGAACAGGTAGAGCAGAGGGGAAGACAAGAGTGAGTATCCCAAAATGCATGTGAGGGACTTTAAATTTTTAGTAAACTGTTTTCAGTGATGACAAAGAAACTTTAAAGGCCATTTTCATTACATCTTTGATAGGAGTCTGAGGGCTCTCCTCAGCTAGTTTCAGCTTTGTGTTAGCTGGTAAGAGGACCTGGTGGGACCCGGGGCGGGCACGGACAGGAGAAGAGAGGAGTGAGTCGGTGGATGGGAACCTGAGTACCTGCTACTTCAGCAAGATGGCGATGGTCTGAGAACCAGCAGAGATTTGGGTTTTTGATCTAATAATTGGAGGGGAGAAATCAGGTTGCTGAGGTGAGAGTGACAGCAGAGACTCTGGAGCACAAGGCTGAAGGTGAGGATTGATTGGATAAGCATAGTTCAGGATATGAGTGAAGGATGGAAAAGGCATGCCCATAGGGGAATCTCCTTTCACCCTTTTGAGCACTTGCAGAAGTTAAAAAGGTCACACAGGGCTGGGGATGTGGCTCATTTGTAGCACGCTCGCTTGGCATGCGTGCGGCCCGGGTTCGATCCTCAGCACCACATACAAACAAAGATGTCGTGTCCAGCAAAAAACTAAAAAATAAATATTAAAAATTCTCTCTGTCTCTCTCTCTCTCACCTCTCTCTTTAAAAAAAATGGTCACGCAGAATTTGAGGATCAAGAGACCCCTCTGGGGGCCATCGGTTTTGGTTATCTAATTGGTAATATGGCCAATGCTGTGTACTGAATTTGATGAGGAGTTTGTGTTCCATCAGGCAGTCCCTGTATGCTCACATCCCCATGACGTACAGCAAAAGTCTGCCAGGCATTCTGGGATTACTAAAAAGGAGTGATGGATTTTTCCTTTCCCCAGGTCCATGATCCTCTTAGTTATACAAGTCCGATATTTACTGCCATTAGCCCCTTGAACTAGAGACCTTTTATTTGATAGAGGGCCCAATGGGGCCTTAAGGGCTGAGTTTATTGCCCCTGTATCCACTTCAAAGTTTACTGGTGTCTCCTCCACTTCAAAAGATACGCTGAGCTCAGGGAGGGGATCTGAGCCCCGACTTTCGTAGTCATGCTGAAGAGTCAGAAAGGCTGGCTGGCGTGGCTGCCTCTTTCTAGGGAACTCTTGAACCCAGTGTCCTCTTTCTTTACAGTAGGCACATTGATCTGAGGTCAGGGGTGGCCTCTGGCGTGGGACCAGGTATCCCTTCCTGTCTCCCTGTTTCTTAATTTCTGGCCTTTTTGTTATTGTGACCGGGACCTTAGTCAACTCCTTAGTCTGTCTTTTGTTTCTTTTATCCTCCTTTTGCTCCCTTCTTTTCCTCAGTTTCTCTCTTATAGTATACTTTCTCGGCTTCTCTGACTAAATCTCTCAAAGTCATATCTTGTAATCCATCTAAGCATTGTAACTTTCTTTAAATATCCAAGGCAGCATGCCCAATAAAGGCCATTGTGACAGATGATTTTTGATCCTCTGCATGAGGATCGAAAGGAGTATATCTCCTATATGCCTCCGTAATTCTCTCTAGAAACATAGAGGAAGATTCATCAGGCCCGCAGGCGTGGTACCCACGTCACCCCAAATGGAGTAGGGAAAGAGCAGTGCCACTGCCTGCTCCCGGATCAGGCCCAGCCACCAGCTGGTGTGGTAGTCACGTCACCCAAATTGTAGTAGGGGCCAAGCAGGCTGCCCCCCGCGCCCGCCACAAAAGCAGACCTGTGACTGACCTTCGGAACAGGCCCAGAGGCCTGCCACCATGGTAGACATGACACCCCAATTGGAGTAGTGGCAGAGCAGAGCTTTCTCCCGCGCCCAGTACAAGCACAACGGCCCACCGGCGTGGTAGTCACGTCAACCCAATTGGAGTAGGGGCAGAGCAGAGTCTTTGCCCGCACCCAGAACAGGCCCAGCGATCTGCCAGCATGGTAGTCACGACACCCCAATTGCAGTAGGCCCAAAGCAGAGCCACCACGCGCTCCCGCAAGGTAGGCAGACCTGCAACTGACCGGCGGAACAGGACTAGCGGCCTGCAAGCACAGCAGACACATCAACCCATTTGGTTCTTTGAAAAAATAAAAAAAATCTACAGACCCTTAGCCATGCTAACGAAGACACAAAGAGAGAGAACTCAAATTACTAGCATACAGGATGAAAAAGACAATATCATAACAGATATTTCAGATATACAGAAGATAATCCGAAATTATTTTGAATCTTTGTACTCTAATAAAATAGAAGACAGTGAAGGCATCGATAAATTTCTTAAGTCATATGATCTGCCCAGATTGAGTCAGGAGGATATAGACAACCTAAACAGACCAATATCAATTGAGGAAATAGAAAAAACCATCAAAACACTACCAAGTAAGAAAAGCCCAGGACCTGATGGGTATACAGCAGAGTTTTACAAAACCTTTAAAGGGGAACTAATACCAATACTTTTCAAGCTATTTCAGGAAATTGAAAAAGAGGGAGAACTTCCAAATTCATTCTATGAGGTCAACATCACTCTGATTCCTACACCAGACAAAGACACTTCAAAGAATGAAAACTACAGACCAATATCTCTAATGAGCCTAGAGGCAAAAATCCTCAATTAAATTCTGCCAAATCAGATACAAAAGCATATCAAAAAAATTGTGCACCATGATCAAGTAGGATTCATCCGTGGGATGCAAGGCTGGTTCAATATACAGAAATCAATAAATGTTATTCATCACATCAATAGACTTAAAAATAAGAACCATATGATCATCTCGATAGATGCAGAAAAAGCATTCGACAAAGTACAGCATCCCTTTATGTTCAAAATTCTAGAAAAACTAGGGATAACAGGAACATACCTCAATATTGTAAAAGCAATCTATGCTAAGTCTCAGGCTAGCATACTTCTGAATGGAGAAAAATTGAAGGCATTCCCCCTAAAATCTGGAACAAGACAGGTATGCCCTCTTTCACCACTTCTGTTCAACATAGTTCTCGAAACACTGGCCAGAGCAATTAGAGAGATGAAAGAAATTAAAGGCATATAAATAGGAAAAGAAGAACTTAAATTATCACTATTGCAGATGACATGATTCTATTCCTAGCAGACCCAAAAGGGTCTACAAAGAAACTAATAGAGCAAATAAATGAATTCAGCAAAGTGGCAGGATATAAAATCAACACTCATAAATCAAAGACATTCCTGAATATCAGTGACAAATCCTCTGAAACGGAAATGAGGACAACCACTCCATTCACAATATACTAAAAAAAAAAAAAATAATTGGGAATCAACCTAACAAAAGAGGTGCAAGTTTTATACAAGGAAAACTACAGAAACCTAAAGAGAAAAATAGAGGAAGATATTAGAAGATGTAAAAATGTACCCTGTTCATAGATAGACAGAACTAACATCATCAAAATGGCGATATTACTAAAAGTTCTCTATAGGTTTAGTGCAATGCCAATCAAAACCCAACGGCATTTCTTGTAGAAATAGAGAAAGCAATCATGAAATTCATATGGAAAAATAAAAGACCCAGAATAGCAAAAACAACACTAAGCAGGAAGTGTGAATCAGTCGGTATAGGGATACCAGACTTCAAACTATACTGCAGAACAATAGTAACAAAAATAGCATGGTACTGGTACCAAAACAGGTGGGTGGACCAATGGTACAGAATAAAGGACACAGAAACCAATCCAAAAAATACAACTATCTTACATTTGATAAAGGGGCTAAAAGCATGCAATGGATGAATGATAGCATCTTCAACAAATGGTGCTGGGAAACCTGGAAATCCATATGTAACAAAAAGAAACTGAATCCCTTTCTCTCGCCATGCACAAAAGTTAACTCAAAATGGATCAAGGAGCTTGATATCAAATCAGACATGGTGTCTGATAGAAGACAAAGTTGGCTACGATCTACATACTGTGGGGTCGCCTCCAAATTCCTCAATAGGACACCCATAGCACAAGCGTTAATAACTAGAATCAACACATGGGACTTACTCAAACTAAAAAGGTTTTTTCTCAGCAAAAGAAACAGTAAGAGAGGAAAATAGGGAGCCCACATCCTGGGAACAAATCTTTCCTCCTAACACTTCAGATAGAGCACTAATATCCAGAGTATACAAAGAACTCAAAAAATTAGTCAATAAGATAACAAATAACCCAAACAACAAATGGGCCAAGAACCTGAACAGACACTTCTCAGAGGAGGACATAAAATCAATCAACAAGTACATGAAAAAATGGTCACCATCTCCAGCAGTCAGAGAAATGTGAATCAAAACCACCCTAAGATACCATCTCACTCCAGTAAGATTGGCAGCCATTATGAAGTCAAACAATCACAAGTGCTGGCGAGGATCTGGGGAAACAGGTACACTTGTATATTTCTGGTGGGACTGCAAATTGGTGCAGGCAAATGGGAAAGCAGTATGGAGATTTCTTGGAAAGCTGGGAACGGAACCACCATTTGACCCAGTTATTCCCCTTCTCGGTCTAAAACCTAAAGACCTAAAAAGAGCATGCTACAGGGACACTGCTACATCGATGTTCATAGCAGCACAATTCACAATAGCAAGACTGTGGAACCAACCTAGATGCCCTTCAATAGAAGAATGAATGAAAAAAATGTGGCATTTATACACAATGGAGTATTACTCGGCATTAAAAAATGACAGAATCATAGAATTTTCAGGGAAATGGATGGCATTAGAACAGATTATGCTAAGTGAAGCTAGCCAATCCCTAAAAAACAAATGCCAAATGTCTTCTTTGATATAAGGAGAGTAACTAAGAACAGAGTAGGGACGAGGAGCATGAGAAGAAGATTAACATTAAACAGGGATGAGAGGTGGAAGGGAAAGGGAGAGAGAAGAGAAACTGCATGAAAATGGAAGGAGAACCTCAGGGTTATACAAAATTACATACAAGAGGAAGTGAGGGGAAAGGGAAAAATAATACAAGGGGGAGAAATTTATTACTGTATAGGGGGTAGAGAGAGAAGAGGAGAGGAGACTGGAGGGGAGGGGGGATAGTAGAGGATAGGAAAGGCAGCAGAATACAACAGACACTAGTATGGCAATATATGAATCAATGGATGTGTAACTGATGTGATTCTGCAATCTGTATACGGGGCAAAAATGGGAGTTCATAACCCACATAAATCAAAGTGTGAAATATTATTTATCAAGAACTATGTAATGTTTTGAACAACCATATATAAAAATTTAAAAAAAGAGATAACTAAATTCGGTGAATAATGCACGAGAATCCTAATATTTCTACAGTTTAAAATCAATGCCAGTAGATTCCTATGGGACATGATGTGTATTTTGACGTTCATTTTTATTCAACAATGGTACATTACTATTTCATGAGTTTATGCACATCATAGGATATATATTTCATCCACAAATTAGCAAATTTATAGGCATTTGATTGAATTTCAATCGCTTCCTGCTTTACAATATATGCATTCCTCCAGGTTTCCTGAAAGGCCTTTTCATGAGACTTCTTTCCAAACATATTATTTTCGATTTGCATAATCACTTTTGAAGCAAAACTCACACACTGTTCATGATAAACCAAAACACTAATATTACCATTAGATGTATAATTGGTGGGAATGAATGATTGTATATCAATATAAGATTTCCTGTAATTTTCCAGATATCAGTTCAATATATTATTTAATGTTTGAACAAGTTATATTATTTATTCACAGTATTGTCTATTCATGCTTTATCTCTATATTCATAGACACAGGGTGCACCTCTTTGTACCCCCAATACTAATTTTACGTCTTCAATATATTGTTTCCAGAAATGGTGGACGAAATACTCATGTCACCTGATCTACATATACATTTTTTCACAGTAATATTCTGGACAAATAATGTAATGGTCACGGTTATGATTGCACGAAGGTCTAAATGAAAAGTGAACATGGATTACTAAAAACATCTATGTCCAGGTTGCCTAATGCTCTTAACTGTCAATCCTATTGGTGACTACATATTTTTTTCTTCAAAAGATTATGTATTCAAACTCAACCCTGTTGAAAATGTCTAATCCTATCACTCACTTTATACTTTGCCTGATTTCATAATGTCTCTATTGATATCTGCATTTCTACATTTTTTCCCAGCTCATCATAGTGACTGACTCTTCATATGTGCTGACATTTACATTCACTCTCTAACCGAAACCCTATTGTTAAAGAACTTTTGTCCAAATCAAATACTCACTCTTCTTCCTAAACCTACCGACTAGCTTCATAATCTTACTGACTATCCCTTTTTGACTGGATGTTCTCTTCTACATTCAATCATCCAAGGTACAAAGTCCTATGCCATTGTGTATTGAATTAACTGAGACATCTTTGCAGAACATAATTCAAAGCTAATTATCCCAATCAAGGGCTCAATGCCCTTCTGGGCTTCAAATCATACCTAGATTTCTGTTCTCATACTTATATTTAACCTCCATATTCTTTTAAATATCGAAGGTCCCCAACACTATTATTCATCACACAGAATGATTCCTAACACAAATCGAACCTGTTATTAACCCGAAACATACACTGTTCCCTCAATCTCATTTTACAGAAGAGCAGGGACAGAGTTGTTCTTACAATACAGGAAAGAAGGGGACAGTCCACCTGCTGAGAACCTCAAAGGTCCATGCAGAAATGATACCTGGACAAGTTGTAGGCAGGTATAAAGGACCTGAGTGAGCAAAACTCATCTTCCATGGCAAAACACCTGGTCAGGATGAAGGGATGTGTCTTAATCAGCCTCTCTCTTCTTATTGTAGAGAAGACTGACAAAACCAGACCTGTGTGTAGAGCTGTTCCTGGGTGCCTATCGTTGATATTTCATTCTAACTTGTGAAAGTGTCACAGAAAGTAGGGGCCGGCTCCATCTCATGGGACCCTTGGAAGCAACTGTTAGGGAAAAGTGGTTGCCAAGGCAGTGACCTCATTCAGTTCCAAAGAAAGTGACATACCTCATTATTTGGTGATGGAACTCTCTGAACTTGGTATCCAAGAAGCCAGGCACCCAGAGGCAGTCCCAGTTCCAGTCCCAGTGGACTCGCTTGTTTGGATTTTCCAAGGACAAAATCAATCTTTCTTGGTACCTACTGATGTGAGGATGGCCAAATGCCAGAAGAGCTCTGAAGAGGGACCTTTCCTGAGAAAGCAGGTAGTGGCTCACCACTTTTTCCTGACAACTTCACAGAGTTGGCCATGGAAACCAGATCTGAAAGAGGACAGGCCATTTTGGGAGAACATAGTATGGCTCACCAGTCATAGGACACTCCTTCTAATCACAGACATACTTGGGGGAAGGAGCTGCCTTTGTGGGAGTGGGTATGGCTTTGTGGTTCTGTGTCATGTTCTGAGAATAGGTAGGAAAGGCGTTTTTTATTTGTTGTTTTTTTTTTTTGTTTTTGGTTTTCAGTGGACTGTTCTAGTAAGTCGTTTGACAAGGCAAGTATTTCCATGTCTGTGTATTCCACTGTTTCCGTTGTTGTAAACATTAGAAAAGAAAATGCATTAATGAATGTGTCCTTTAAAGTATAAATATTCCCAAAATTCATCCTGCCCAATATATGAATGAACTGCAGCTTGTCTTATCGAAGGGAAACACCTGCTATCTTCCCAAGTTAATGTTTTCTTCCTGTATTCTGGCCAGTCTCCAGAATAGGCTCATGGTTTTGTGTCCACGATATGTACCACCTCCAAGCTCTGTGACATGGTCATGTACTGGATAGCTGAAAAGAATGGCGAGCATCTCAGAAAACTCAGATATCAGTGTGACCAAGAAACTCTCAGTGGAGAGACCCTGCTTTGGACCTTTTGCTTAAGTACTGTTTTGTTACACTGAATATCTGGAAGGTCTTTGCTTCAGGGCACCCCGTTGTGAAGCCTGAAGAATATAGTTTTGAAATGGAAATGAATAGGCATCAGATGTGGCTCTTTGCTTAATTGCTTTGGAAATGGATGTGGCTGAATTAGCCTCTTGGCCTTCTTTGTGGCTGTGATTTAGATTCTCAGCACATGATGGATATAAAGAATGATCCCATGTGTGCGTCCAAAACTATAATGGCAAAAAATCAGTCATTGTGGATGAAGTCTCTCGTCTTCCTCTGTTAGGTTCCTGACCTCCATCAAGTGTGAATAGGGATTCTTTGGGTCAAATGAGTTCTTCAAAGCCCTGATGAGGTGCTTGGGTTTTCGCATGACTCCAAATCACATATAGAATCTATACCTGAAAGTCAGTAGGCCTCAAATTGTAGAAACAGAGCAGTATTAACGGCAGGCTTATTTGATCACTTCTGGTTCACAGGAGGGCTGTCAAGGCCACCCTGACTTTAGCCAAATGAGGGGCAAGCGAGCTTTTTTTGGACACAGTCTTGGGCTGTGCCCCTGATGGAAAACTCCAGCCAGAGGTTACGATGAGTGACTATATGGAAGAAGATGAGGGCCATGTGGGAATGTTTTGGTTTTAATTTTGGCCATTTGTTTGGCGGTTGGAAGAAATGACTGGGTCCACTTGGGCTTGAACTTTGGTGTGATTCCCCTTAGAGACTGAGTTGTGAAACTGAACTCAGAGAAGTATTGCCATAAATTTTGTTTGGATTTTAGGATGCCACGCATGTGAGTCGCCCTTGTAAACTGAGATCTAGGGCCAGGGTGGCTTTCCACAGAGCACTGGGAATCTCTGCCAGGATATCACATGATTTTATTCTCAAAGACATGGCAGCCATATTTGAGAGTCGAAAAATACATAGGACTCACATTGTAGACTTTAATGGGCCTGGCATCATGTGACCATTTTGGCACTCTTTCAGAAGCCTTGCCTGTGAGAGTTCTCTAGAGCTTTTATTGAATTGAGCTTCCTCAACATTTAATGGTTACTGAATGAATTGAAAGCCACAGTGCCTCCAACTTCATCCTTGAAAAATGGCTAGATAAATACCATGAAAATTTTGAAATTCCCATGACCAGGTGGCACTGGAGAACCTTTGGATGTCCTATTGCTGATCAAGAGTATACCAGACAGTGCCTTGATTGACTGGGTTTCATGAAAATGGTGTAGTACAGAGATGCCAGTAAGTTAGAGCCTGCTGAGTAGTGGGCCTAGAGCAGTTTTGGGCAGGTGTGTGATAAATCACCAGTGGTAGGGTCATGGGGATCTACCATTGTATTCCAAATGGCATGTTACTTACATGGTGCAGCCAGCAGACCCTTATATGTAAAGGCATCTTTTTATATGGAGAGGTTTCAGGGCAATGTTCAGAATTAGGTTGATATGGACAAGGGGGCAATGGGGCAAGCTATGAGGGATAGAAGCCTGGTTGGTGCATTCTCCTGCATACCCTGGCACACCACACGTGACAGAACTCCCTCCAGCATTGTGTCCCAGTTTAGCTCCTTGTATGTCATGAAGCAAATACCAAACTCCGAGTGCAGTAGCAAAAACACGACAAAAAGTGGACCAGGACCAAATGGCTTCACAGTCCACATGGGGAGAAACTTAGTCCCCAGTGGTCACAGTTTACCTACAAAGAGATAATGCAGCACTGCTGCTCATCTTTATTGGAATATAAGAAGCCATGTCCTCCAGGTCACATAAATGCAGACCCAGCATTGATGGTCTCACGCAAAGAAGTCAAATCTCCTGACAACAACATATTTTTTCAAGTGCCCAACCTCACAGAAAGTTTCTCAAAAAGTTTTTAGGCCAGAAGAGCTCCATGTTTGTGGAGTGTTAACCCAGTCCCTTACTTTTGGAAACTCCTCTACCACCTCCAAGATTGTGAACTCCTGAGCATTTCCATTCCAGATATGTATTCACTGATTTTCTAACTCTTCTCCTCCAATTGTGTCTTAATTGGGGCAAAGGTATTGACAAGGCATTGCTCTGGATGAGAGTGGAAGGATATTTATGCAGCACATATTTGCATACACATTGGATTCATTTTTCAATTTTCCTATTGAAATAGTGAATCCCTGACACTAACCCGAACCTATTAGGCTCAGACTACTCAACCTAATAAAAAGGAGAAAAATAACCCAAACAAATATAAATACAAGCAGTTCAGAGGAGGCATGTTGTATATTTGGACTTGCCTTTTGCATTATATAAGGTAGGAGTTATAAATCTAGTCAATTTTTAATTGAAATAGTTCTCCATGTGTTTTTAAAGTTAACAGATATGTGAATTCTTGTTTCCAATTCTCTGTAGCCATTTCACCCATGTATATTTATATACATATATAGAATCCTACCAGGTATCACATGTACATTTTTGGGAGGTGGCTGACTTGGCAGATACAAATTGTGAGAAGAGTTCACTCCTCTTAAACGCTGTTGGAACTGAAAATTCAACCTACAAGCTTCCTAGTAGAACAACATTATACATAAGCTCATGTTCAGTAAAATAAATATTTTTGCATCTGTGGACGATATATATTTAATGATGAATTTTGTTTGGCATATATATTGCTACTTTTTAATGTCTATTTGTGTTTTTTTTTGTATATATACATACACTCTGTAGATTTTTCAAAATATGAAATATGTGTCTTATATACACTCTCTTAATTCATTCATGTTCATGTACTTGGATTTATAATCAACTTTTCACAAGATTATTCTCAGACATATTCATTTAACTGAAATACATGTTTGTTTCCTAGTACTGAAAACTAACTTCAGTGAATGGTGCATACAAATCCTAATAATTCTACAGTAACTAACCCAGTCTAACATCAATGCAAGTAGATTCCTATGGCACATGATATGTAATTTGACGTTCATTTGTATTCAACACTGGTACATTACTATTTCTTCAGGGTTTGCACATCATAGGACATACATTTCATCCACAAGTTCACAAATTTATAGGCATTTGTTTCAACTTTAATCACTTATTGCTTCAGAACACATGTATTATCAGGGTTTCTTGACTGGTCTTTTCATGAGAATTCTTTCCAAACACATTATTTTCAATTTCCATAATCACTATTGAAGCAAAACTCACACACTCTTCATGATAAACCAAAACACTAATATTACCATTTGATGTATAATTGGTCGGAATGAATGATTGTATATCAATATAAGATTTCCTGTAATTTTTCAGATATCAGTTCAATACATAATTTAAATTTGAAACAACTTATATTATTTATTCACATTATGGTCTATTCATGCTTTATCTCTATATTCATAGACACAGTGTACACCTCTTTGTACCCCCCAAACTAATTTTATGTCTTCAATATATTGCTCCCAGAAAAGGTGGTAGAAATACTCATGTCACCTGATCTACATAAACATTTTATCACAGTAATATTCGGAACTAAAAATGTGAAGGTCACACTTAAGACTGTACCAAAGCCAAAAGGGAAATTGTACATGGATTACTAAAACATCCATGTCCAGGTTGCCTAATGCTCTCAAATGTCAATCCTATTGGTGACGACATATTTGTTTCTTCATAAGATTATATATTGAAACTCAACCTTGTAGAAAATGTCTAATCCTATCACTCATTTTATACTTTGCATGATTTCATAATGTCTCTATTGATATCTGCTTTTCTACATATTTTCCCAAGCTCATCATAGTGACTCACTCTTCATATGTGCTGACATTAACATTCACCCTCTAACCAAAACCCTATTAGGAAAGAACTTTTGATACAAATCCTATACTCACTCTTCTTCCTAAACCTACCGACTATCTTCTTAATCCTACCTACTATCCCTTTTTGACTGGATGTTCTCTTCTACATTCAATCATCCAAGGTACAAGGTCCTATGCCATTTATTATTGAATTATCTGAGACATCTTTGCAGAACATAATTAAAAGCTAAGTATCCCAGTCAAGGGCCGAATGATTTCTGGCCTTCAAATCTTACTTAGATTTCTGTTTTTGTACATTTATTTCAACTCTATATTCTTATAAATATCGTAGGTACCCAATACCATTATTCATCTCACAGAATGATTCCTAACTGAAATCGAACCTGTTATTAACCCGAAACATACACTGTTCCCTCAATCTCATTTTACAGAAGAGCAGGGAAAGAGTTGTTCTTACAATACAGGAAATTAGGGTACCTTCCACCTGCGAGAACCTCAAAGGTCCATTCAGAAATGATACCTGGAGAAGATTTAGGCAGGTATAAAGGACCTGAGAGAGCAAAAGTCATCTTCCATGGCAAACAACCTGGTCAGGATGAAGGGATGTGTCTGAATCAGCCTCTCTCTTCTTATTGTAGAGAAGATGGACAATACCAGGCCTGGGTGAAGAGCTGTTCCCAGGTTCCTCTGGTTGATATACCATTCTAACTAGTGAAAGTGTCACAAGAAGTAGAGGCCAGCTCCATCTCATGGGACCCTTGGAAGCAACTCTTAGGACAAAGTGTTTGCCAAGGCAGTGACCTCATTCAGTTCCAAAGAAAGTGACATACCTCATTTCCTTGGTGATGGAACTCTCTGAACTTGGTATCCAAGAAGTCAGGCACCCAGAAGCAGTCCCAGTCCCAGTATCAGTGGGCTCACTTGGTTGGATTTAACAAGGACAGAGTCAGTCTTTTTTGGTACCTACTGATGTGAGGAAGGACAAATGGAGGAGAGCTCTGAAGAGGGACCTTTCCTGAGAAAGCAGGTAGTGGCTCACCACTTTTTCCTGACACCTTAACAGAGTTGGCCAAGGAAACCAGATCTGATAGAGGACAGGCCATTTTGGGAGAAGATAGTATGGCCCACAAGTCAGAGAACACTTTGGATAGTCACAGACCTACTTGAGGGAAGGAGGTGCCTTTGTGGGAGTGGGTGTGTGTTTGTGGTTCTGTCTCATGTTCTGAGAATAGGTAGGAAAGTCAGTTTTTTCGTTTGCAGTGGACTATTTCTAGTAAGTCGTTTGACCAGACTAGTGTTCCTATGTCTGTGTATTTCACTGTGTCCGTTGTTGTAGACATTTGAAAAGATAATGCATTAATATATGTCTAGTCTAGTATAAATCTTCCCATAATTCATCCTGGCCAATTAATGAATGGAATGCAACCTGTCTTATCCATGGGCAACACCTGCTATCTACCTAAGTTCCTGTTTTCTTCCTGAATTCTGGCCATTCTCCAGAATTGGCTCATGGTTTTGTTTCCAAGATATGTACCACCTCCAAGCCCTGTGACATGGCCATGTACTGGATAGCTTAAGAGAATGGCGAGATTCTCAGAAAACTCAGATATCAGTGTGACCAGGAAAGTCTCAGTGGAGAGACCCTACTTTGGATCTTTTGCTTAACTATTGTTCTGTTGCCCTGAATGTCAAATATCAGTGTGACCAGGAAAGTCTCAGAGGAGAGACCCTACTTTGGATCTTTTGCTTAACTATTTTTCTGTTGCCCTGAATGTCTGGAAGGCCTTTGCCTCAGGCCACCCCTCTGTGAAGCCTGAGGAAAACAGTTTTGAAATGGAAATGAATGGGCATCATCTGTGGCTCTTTGCTTAATTGCTTTGGTAAGGGATGTGGCTGAATTAGCCTTTTGGTCTTATGTGTGGCTGTGACTTAGATTCTCAGCTCCTGATGGATCTAAAGAATGATCGCTTGTGTCCATCCAAAACCATAATTGCAAAAAGATCAGTCATTGTGGATGAAGTCACTTGCCTTCCTCTGTTAGGTTCATGACCTCTATCAAGTGAGAATAGGGATTCTTTGGATGAAATGAGTTCTTCCAAGCCCTGCAGTGGTGCTTGGGTTTTCACATGACTCCAAATGAAATAAAGAATCTATATCTGAAAATCAGTAGGGCTCAAATTGGAGAAACAGAGCAGTATTAAAGGCATGCTTATTTTGTCACTCCTGGTTCACAGGAAGGGTGTCCAGGCCACCCTGACTTTAGGCAAATGAGGGGCAAGCGAGCTTATTTTGGAAACTGTCTTTGGCTGCGCCCCTCATAGAAACCTTCGCCAGAGGTGAGGATGAGTCTCTACATGGAAGAGGATTAGTGTCATGTGGAGGTGTTTTGGTTATAATTTTGGTCATTTGTGTGTCGGTTGGAAAAAATGACTGTGTCCACCTGGGCTTGAACTCTGGTGTGATTCCCCTTAGAGACTGAGTTGTGGAACTAAAGTCAGAGAAATATTGCCATGAATTTTGTTGGAATTTTAGTAGGCCATGCATGAGAGTCGCCATTGGAAACTGAGATCTAGGCCCAGGGTGGCTTTCCACAGAGCACTGGGAATCTCCGCCAGGATATAACATGATTTTATTATTAAAGACTTGGCAGGCTGAGTTGAGAGTCAAAACACACATGGGCCTCACCTTGTAGACCTCAATGGGCCTGGCTTTATGTGGCCTCTTTGGGCACTCTTTCAGAAGCCTTGCCTGTGAGAGTTCTTTAGAGCTATCATTGAAATGAGCTTCCTCACCATTTAATGATTCCTGAATGAATTGAAACCCACAGTGACTCCAACATCATCTTTGAAAAATGGTTAGATAAATACCATGAATTTTTTGAAATTCCCATGACCAGGTGGCACTGGAAAACTTTTGGATGTCTTGTTGCTGATCATGAGTATACCAGACAGTACCTTGATTTACTGGGTTGCATGAAAATGGTTTAGAACAGAGATGCCAGTAAGTTGGATCCTGCTGAGTAGTGGCCCAGAGCAGTGGTGTGCAGGTGTTTGATAAAACATCAGTGGTAGGGCCATGAGGATCTACCATTGGATTCCAAATGGCTTGTGACTGACATGGTGTAGCCAGCAGACCCTTATATGTAAAGGAATCTTGTTATATGGAGAGGTTTCAGGGCAATGTTCTGAATCATGTTGCTATTGTCAAGGGGGCAAGCTACGTGGGATAAAATACTGTTTGGTGCATTCTCCTCCAGACCCTTCCCCCCACACCTGACAGAACTCCTCGAGCACTGTGTCCCATTTGAACTCGTATTTTGTGAAGCAAATACCAACCTCCCAGAGCAGCAGCAAAAACACCACGAAAATTAGAGGATGGCCAAATGGCTTCACAGTCCACACGAAGAGACAATTAGCCCTCAGAGGCCACAGTTTACCTACAAAGAGAGAATTCAGCACTGTTGCCTCATTTCATTGGAAAGTAAGTAACCATGTCATCCAGATCACATAGATGCAGACCCAGCTTTGATGGTCTCACTACAAAGTAAGCTAAAGCTCCTGACAACAGCATATATTTCAAGTGCTCAACCTCAGAGGCAGATCCTCAAAAATATTTAGGCCAGCAGAGCTCGAGGTTTGTGGAGTGTTTACCCTGTCCATTACTTTTAGAAACTCCTCTACCAGCTCCAATGATGTGAAATCGGGAGCATTTTCCAATCCAGATAGGTATTCACAAATTTTTTAACTCTTCTACTCTAATTGTGTTTTTCTTGAGGCGAAGGTAATGTCAAGGCATTGTTCTGGATGAGAGTGGAAAGATTTTTCTGTAGCATATGTTTGCATACACATTGGATTCAATTTCCTGTTTTCCATTCAAAATACTGAATCCCTGACACTAACCCATACCCTACCAGACTCTGACTACTAATCCTAATATGATGGAGAAAAATAACCCAAACAGAATAGAAATACAAGTAGTTCAGAGGAGGCACGGTGTATAGTTGGACTTCCCTTCTGCATGATACAGAGTAGGAGTTATAAATCTAGTCAATTGTTTGTTGAAATAGTTCTCCATGTATTTTTAAAGTTAACAAACATGTGAATTCCTGTCTCCCTTTCTCTGTAGCCTATTCAGCATGTGTATTTTAATATGGACATATACAATCCTACCTGGTACCACACGTTTGTTCTTGTGATTTGGCTTACTTGGCAGATACAAATTGTGAGACGAGATCACTCCTACTAAACCCTGTTGGTACTGAATATTGAAACAATGGGTGAGCTTCCTAGTTGAACAACATTATACATAAATCCATGTTCAGTAAAATGAATATTTTTGGATCTGTGGATGATATATATTTTATGATGAATTTTGATTGACATATATTGCTACTTTTTTTGTCTGTGTGTACTCTCCAGATTTTTCTAAATATGAAATATATGTGTCTTATGTACACTCCCTAAATTCATTCATGTTCATGTATGTGGATTTATAATCAACTATTCACAAGATTATTCTCAGAAATATTCATCCACCTGAAATTTGCCTAATGCTCTCAAATGTCAATCCTATTGGTGACTACATATTTGTTTCTTCCTAAATTATGTATTCAAACTCAACCCTGTTCAAAATGTCTAATCCTATCACTCACTTTATACTTTGCCTTATTTTGTAATGTCTCTATTTATATCTGCTTTACTTCATGTTTTCCCCAGTTCATCATTGTGACTGACTCTTCACCTGTGCTAACTTTAACAATCACTCTGTAACCGAAACCCTGTAGCTAACGAACTTTTGTTCCAAATCCTATACTCACACTTCTTCCTAAACGTACTATCTTCCTATTTCTATCAACAATCCCTTTTTGACTGGATGTTCTCTTCTACTTTCAATCATTATAGTAAATGTCGGGCGAGCTTCGCAGGAGGAAACCACCAACAGACTATCTCATGCAACAGCAAAGGGTTTATTGAGTGTCCAGCATGCTGGTGCTCAGAGCTCACTTGAATAGAGCAGATAGCCCTGAGAATCGCTTAAGTAGAGCTTATATACTTTACCTGGAGAGGGCAGGGAGGGAAGTTTATTGATGGATCAGGGCGAGTGGGCGATTTGCGTGCAACTGGGTGAGGGAGCACATTCTGCAGTTGGGCAGTTGGGGACAGCACATACTGGGAACAAGATTTGCAAGCATTTCTCAAGATTTCAATAGTGTTTTGTTAAGCATACAGAAAAACAGGAAGTGACAAGTACCTATTTTATTAACCTTTTATTCCCCACTTCTTCTTCTGGCTACTTTTAATCATAAAAATGATCATTGGGGGGTGTCACATTCTATGTATACTAGTGGGGTATTACCATAAGTTTAACTCGTCCAATTTGAGCCTGGAGAAAAGAAATTACATGGTTGAGAAAGCAGGGTTTAATAGTTAGCAATAATATGAGGATTATTATTGGACCGGCCAGGGTTGATAAAAAAACGTAGTTAACCAGGAAGACTGTGTGAACCAAGACTCAAACCACCTTTTTTGGGCCTCTCTGTCTCTTTGATGCTTTTCAAGGAATCTTTTTAATTTACTCTTAGATTTTATTACAACTCCAGTATGCTCGGCATACAAACAACTTTCTTCTCTCAATGCAGCACAGAGGCCCCTTCTCTCATGACAAGGAGGTCCAACCCTCGAGTGGTCTGAAAAACAACTTCAGAGAGAGAGGTAAAAGACTCATGCAAAGCTCTGATGGAGGTTTCTAATATCTTAGTTTTGGTCTATTGCTGTCATTTGTTGGGTCATTTGTTGAGTCCCATGGACAAAGGCAGTGGTTCCCGTGGCCACCAGTGCAGCAATTTCTATTCCTAATATGATGGCTAAGTTGAGGGATATATATTTTCAGTGGAACCGGGTTGAATGCCCCCCTATTTGATCTTCAAATGAACCTGCATTGTGATAGAGCACTCTGGGAAACATCTGCACGATTACACAATTAATCACATCTGTTGACCATTTCATGAAAACATTAACAATGTTTAAGTATATAGAATCATGCTGTAGTAGGGACGGACAAGGCAACTCACCTAAGATAGCACTGAAGACAGGGAAACAGTCCTATTTGGTGGCAACCAGATTCAGAGGGCATTGATTCTGTTGTAATCAAGTAATCCTCTGAAACCCAAGTTTAGGTAGTTTCAGAATTTTGTACCCAACATGTAATGGAAGGGGCTCAGAAGTTCACAGTCTGCAGAAGTTGAAAAAAGCAGTTTTGTTTCTGTTTTTTCCTCGGTTCTGGGCAAGTTAACTTTTCAAGGACACCTGGGAGGGAAAGAGCTTTTTCTTCCCTTTCTTATTTTCCCATTTCCAGCTGTTACCACGGAGCCCAGTTGCTAACTTCGTTAACTTAGAAATGTAGCCATCTCTGTGAAGCCCCATGTCAAGGCCAGAGGCCTTGTTCACATATTTTTGTGAAAAACTAGTAAGGGGGTGTCTTGATTAGGAGTGCTAATTTTTTTAGCCAGTGGCCAAGTAGAACAGGGCAACATGAAAATAGGAAGTTTAACTACATTGAACTTTTTTATAGGGACTCTTTTGCTGAAAGTCCTAAAGTCAGCCATGGTGAAGACTTCTGGAGAAGGTCAGTTAAAGACTTTTCTGTGGGCCTGGTACAGAGGGGAAAGACGGAGAAGGTGGGGCTGAGAGCAGCTCAGAGTATCTGAGAATGAGAAAAGAGAGATGTAAAAAAATAATTGGAAAGTGGTTTGGAATTTTCCTAGCAACAAATATTTGAGCAGTAGAACAGGTAGAGCAAAGAAGAAGATGGTTGTGAGTATCCCAAAACACATGTTAGGGACTTTAAATTCTTAGTAAACTGTTTTCAGTGATGACAAAGCAACTTTAAAGGCCATTTTCATTACATCTTGGATATGGGTCTGAGGGCTCTCCTCAGCTGGTTTGATCTTTGGGTTAGTTGGTAAGAGGACCTGGTGGGACCCGGTGCGGGCACTGACAGGAGAAGAGAGGAGTGAGTGGGTGGAGGGGTACCTCAGTACCTGCTACGTCAGCAAGGGGGCAATGGTCTGAGAACCAGCAGAGATTTGGATTTTTGATCTAATAATTGTAGTGGAGAAATCAGGTTGCTGAGGTGGGAGTGACAGCAGAGACTCTGGAGCAGAAGGCTGAAGGTGAGGATCTATTGGGTAAGCATAGTTCAGGATGTGAGCGAAGAAGGGAAAAGGCCTCTACATAGTGGAATCTCCTTTTACCCTTTTGAGCACCAGCAGATGTTAAAAAGGTCACACAGGATTTGAGGATCTAGAGTCCCCTCTGGTTGCCATCAGTTTTTGTTTTCTAATTCGTAATATGGCCAATGCTGTGTACTGAATTTAATGCGGAGTTTGGGTTCCATCAGGCAGCCCCTGTATGCTCACATCCCCATGACTTACAGAAGAAGTCGGCTTTTCCCCCACATAGCCATGGCTGTTTATGGCTTTGACAGTCGGCCGGGTAAACACAGTAATCTAGGCTAGCCAACCTGCATCTGGCTCGTGTGTCCCTACATCCATAATGTTTGTTTCCATTATCTATGGTAAGGAAGGGATTTAATGGAATTTTAGTGGTATCCTCTTCATCAGGGATATCCCATTAGGAAAGACCTATAGCCAGCTGACAAATGTCTGGGTGGAGAGATGGTCACCAGGTCCCTAAGTGGGCTGTATGCGAGATAGATTATACTTCTTTTCCAGTAGAATTTGTGATCAGCCAACGCTGCTGAACGGGCTGATGAGGGTTAGGACTACTTGTGGCTGAGGGGAGAGTCTATAGGCTTATCCACATGGTGAATATGCAATTTGAAAGTGTTACCAGTCTTTTCCAGTTTCCAGCCAGAGTGTGGACAGGGCGCAGGCTTGAGATGAGAGGCATGGATCCAGGAAGTGATTCCGTCTACCTTTACCACTGTAGATGTTATAAGTACCACCTGGTATGGTCCTTTCCAGTGGGGTTCCAGGGATGACACCTGATATCATCTTATGTAGATGAATCTCTTACTTGATATCGATGTGGAGTCCCCTCGTCCCCAGTTTGGTAGGCAGTGGCCAGCTTTTTCCACAGGTATCACTGAGATCTTTCAAGAGCTTTAAGTCTGTCAAGCAAGGGGGTGTGAAAGGGATCGTTAGGTCTTAGAGTTGGGCTTTGGTCCATTACTGGAGGAGAGGCACCCTAGATATTCACAGGGGGTGTGGTTACTCAAAGAAACAGAGGGCGTATTTCTTGCACGAAACATTGTATAAGGCATGAGCATAGTCCAATCATTTATGCTGGTCTCTAAGCTTAATTTTGTTGAGGTCTCTTTAATGGTTCTATTCATTCTTTCTACCTGTCCTGAACTCTAGGGTCTGTAAGCACAATAAAACTTCCAATGAATCCCCAGGTTCCTGGCTAACCCCTGACTTACTTGGGCCACGAACGCCGGTGCATTATCAGACCGTATTACCTTTGGCAGGCCGTATCTTTGAAAAATGTCTTTCAGGATCTGCTTGACCACCATTTGCACTGTTTCTTTTTTTTTTCTTTTAGTGGGGAAGGCTTCAATCCATCCTAAAAATGTATCTACAAAGACTAGAAGATATTTATGTCCATACCTTGCTGGCTTAATTTCAGTAAAGTCAACTGCCCAGAATTGTCCTGGTCTGGTTCCTTGTAGGTGCTTTCCTGCAGAAAGCTTGGAAGGGTAAGCATTTACCAATTGATGGACTCGACAGGCTTTTTTTACCCATTTAGTTATTTCTTTTTGCTGTGAGTCAGTTAGTGGAAAACTCTGTTCTTGATACTTCAGAAATACCTGCAGTTTCTTTGAACCAAGGTGAGTGAGTTGATGTGCATTTTCTACTGACATATTTAGAGCTGTGACTATAGGAGTTTTTAGTGAAGGATTTAGAAATTCCACTTGGGGGCCTTCAGGGTTAAAAGTTATTTTGGCCCGGTACTTGGTGAGCAGATCTCTGCCCATCAATGGGGCCAGGCATTCTGTGATTACTAGGAAGGATTGATGGATTTTCCTTTTCCCAGGACTATGGTCCTCTTAGTTGTCCAAGCCCGATACTTACTGCCATTTGCCCCTTGAACTAGAGACCTTTTATTTGATAGATGGCCCAATGGGGCCTTGAGGGCTGAGTATATTGCCCCTGTATCCACTTCAAAGTTTACTGGGATCCCCTACACTTCAAAAGTTACCCTGAGCTCCGGGAGGGGATGTTAGCCCCGACTTTTGGAGTCATCCTCAAGAGTCAGAATGGCTGGCAGGAGTGGCTGTCTCTTTCTAGGGAACTCTTTGGCCCAGTGTCCTTTTTTTTTACAGTAGGCACAGTGATCTGAGGCAAGGAGTGGCCTCTGGCGTGGGCCCAGGTATCCCTTCCTGTCTCCCTGTTTCTTAATTTCTGGCCCTTTTGTTGTTGTGACCAGGACCTTAGTCAGCGCCTTATTCTGTCTTTTGTTTCTTTTATCCTCACTTTGCTTCATTCTCTTCCTCAGTTTCTCTCTTAAGGTATATTTTCTTGGCTTCTCTGACTAAATCTCTCAAAGTCATATCTTGTAATCCATCTAAGCATTGTAACTTTCTTTTAATATCCAGGGCAGCTTGCCCAATAAAGGCCATCATGACAGATGCCTTTTGATCCTCTGCCTGAGGATCGAAAGGAGTATATCTCCTACTTGCCTCCATAATTCTCTCTAGAAACATAGAGGGAGATTCATCAGGCCTTTGAATAATCTCTATTACCTTGGCCAAATTAGTTGGTCGCCTAGTGGCCACTTGGATGCCCACTATTAGAACCTGGCGATAAGTGGACAGATGCTTTCTAACTTCAATGGTGTTGGTGTCCCAGTTGGGTTGTTTCAAAGGAAAACCAGCTTTGATTAAGTTGGGAAGATGTATCACTCTCCAATCTGGTCGGAGGACATTTTTTTATAGCTTCCAGGAAGATTCTCTTTTGTTCCTCTGTCGTGAAGAGAGTCCCTAGGAATTGTTGACAGTCATCCCAAGTAGGCAAATGTGAAAATATCAATGACTCAACCAGACCTGTGAGCCCTCTGGGGTCCTCGGAAAAAGGGGGATTGTTATATTTCCAGTTATATAGGTCGGAAGAGGAGAAAGGCCAATATTTGTAGGCTTGCATTTTCCCCCCATGGCCTTCGTCAATCAATGGTCTGTAGAGACATAGTGGGAGCATCACAGGAGTTCCAGGATTTTCAATCATTCACCACCATCAAGTTTCCTTAGCTGGGCTAGCTTCCTCCTGCGGAGGAGGGGCTGTGTGTGCTGCGGGGCAGTTATCTGGAGGGCGCTGGGCCAGCTTATATTCCTCCAGTGGTAGAGAGGCTGAGTCAGCTGCAGGGGAATCACTTAGAGGGTGTTGGTGGTTGGGGGACGAAGGCAGGGTATAATAAGGGGGAAGAGAGTCCAGAAGAGTCAAATCTTTTGACTCAGGGATTACAAAGGGTGGAGGAGGAGGAGGAGCAGAGGGTTTGAGAGATCATGGGGGAAGGAGTAGGAGCAGGGGAAGGGACAAAGAAAGGCTTCACCCATTGAGGAGGAGATTTGCAGAGGTCCAGCAAAGTTAAGATATATGGCTGTTGATCCGGATGGCTATGTGTGCCCGGGTGAAAGACAATATCTCTGACTTCTTAAATTAGTGGGAAGTAGAAAGATCCTTCTAGGGGCCATCCAAATTCAAAGGTGGGCCATTCTGAGGCACAGAGATTCTGAAAGGTCCAGCGTTTAACTAAAAAAGAAAGATTCTGAGCCCTTAAGCGGACTTTGATCCAGTGATCAAGGGTCAGGGACAGGGGCATTGAAGTGCTGTGTCCCATAATGAAAGATACACAAAGAGTGAATGCAAGACACACGACACAGACAAGACAAGACAATAAAGACATTCAATGGACATCCAAAACTGAGACCAGGACTGAGTAGCCAGCAAAACCCAATGGGCTGGCAATTCCGAATCAGATACAAAATATTACTGAGTCGAAGAGACTATTGTTCCTCGATTTCCCGAGTCTTTGGGAAGTTCCCCAGGGACGTAGCCTGTGGCTCTGTGACACGTCTGTCAGCCACCATCGGAGAGAACTCACGCTCTTCATCGAGAGCCATTTTGCCCAGCACTAACCTTAACACTGAAACAAGAAAGAGGTGCCTTACTTAACCCAAGAGGAACCCGTTAGGGTCTTTTGTCCGCCGCTGCCAAAACTCGGTGGAATCTCCATATGTAAAGGTCGGGTGAGCATGGAAGGAAGAGACCACTAACAGACTGTCTTATCCAACAGCAAAGGGTTTATTCTGGGTCCAGCATGCTGGGGCTCGGAGCTCACTTGAATAGAGCAGAGAGCCCTGAGAACAGTTTAAGCAGAACATATATATTTTCCTTGGAGAGGGCAGGGAGGGAAGTATACTGATGGGTCAGGGCGAGTGGTCGGTTTGCATGCAACCGGGTGAGGGAGTACATTGTACACTTTGGCAGTTGGGGACAGCACATTCTGGGAACAAGATTAGCAAACAGTTCTCAAGATTTCAACAGTGTTTTGTTAAGCATACAGAAAAACAGTAAGTGACAAGTACCTATTTTATTAACTTTTCACTACCGACTATCCTTTTTGACTGGATGTTCTCTTCTACATTCTATGATCCAAAGTACAAGCTCCTATGCCATTGTATATCAATTTTTTCAAAGCTAAGTATCCCAATCAAGGGCCCAGTGCCCTTCTGGGCTTCAAATGTTACTTAGATTTCTGTTTTTATACATATATTTCACCTATATATTTTTATACATATTGCAGGTTCCCAATACCATTATTTATTCAGCATAATGATTCCTAACCCAAATCAAACATGTTATTAACCCTAACCATACATGGTTCCCTCAATCTAACGTTACAGAAGAGCAGGGACAGAGTTGGTGTTACAATACAGGAATATAGGGAATCTTCCACCTGCTGATAACCTCAAAGGTCCATGCAGATATAATCTCTGGAGAAGATGTAGGCAACTCTGAAGGACCTGAGAGTGCAAAAGTCATCTTCCATGGAAAACAACCTGGTCAGGGTGAAGGGTTCTGTCTGAATCAGCCTCTCCATTCTTAATGTAGAGAAGATGGACCAAATGATACCTGTGTGGAGAGCTGCTCCTGGGTGCCTATGGGTGATATACCATTCTAACTTGTGAAAGGGTGACAGGAAGCAGGGGCAGCCTCCATCTCATGGGAAGCTTGGAAGCAACTCTTAGGACAGATTGGTTGCCAAGGCAGTGAACTCATTCACTTCCTGACGGAAGTGACCTCACCTCACTTCCTTGGTGATGGAACTCTGTGAACTTGCGATCCAGGAAGCCAGTCAAACATTGACAGCCCCAGTCCCAGTCTCAGTGGTTTTACTTTTTGAATTTCCCAAGGACAGAGTCAGTCTTTCTTGGTACCTATTGATGTTAGGATGGCCAAATGGCAGGAAAACTCTGAAGAGGGGCCTTTCCTGAGAAAACAGGTAGTGGCTCACTGCTGGCTCCTGACAACTTCAGAGACTTGGCAAAGGACACAAAATCTGAGACAGGACAGGCCATTTTGGGGGAACCTAGAATGGCCCACAGTCAGAGGACACTCCAAATAGTCACAACCTACTTGGAGGAAAGAGGTGCCTTTGTGGGTGTGGGTGTGGGTTTGTGGTTTTGGCTCATGTTCTGAGAAGAGGTAGGAAATGAGGTTTGTTTGGTTTGGGGGGAATTGTTTCTAGTAAGTCATTTGACAATGCGAGTGTTTCTGTGTCGCTGTATCCCACTGTGTCCGTGATTGTAGATATTAGAAAAGAGAAAGCATCAATGGATGTGTCCTGTCTTTTAGAAAGCTTACCAGCATTCATGCTGCCCAATTTATAAATAGAATGCGGCTTGCCATAATGATGGGCAACACCTACGATCTTCCTAAGTTCCTGTTTTCTTCCAGAAATCTGGTCACTCTCCATAATAGGCTTATGGTTTTGTATCCAAGATATGTACCACCTCCATGCTCTGTGACATGGCCATGTACTGAATAACTGAAGTGAATGGCGAGCATCTCAGAAAACTCACATACCAGTGTGACCTGTAAAGTCTCATTGGAGAAACCCTGCTTTGGGCCTTTTGCTTACCTATTGTTCTGTTTCCCTGAATGTCAAGAAGGTCTTTGCCTAAGGAAAACGCTTTGTGAAGTCTGAAGAAAACCTTTTTCAAATAAAAAAGAATGGGCATCAGCTGTGGCTCTTTGCTTAATTGCTTTGCAAAGAGATGTGTCTGAATCAGCGTCTTGGCCCTGTGTTAGGCTGTAGCTTAGATTCTCAGCAACTGATGGATCTAAAGAAAGATCCCATGTGTGCATCCAAAACCAAAATAGCAAAAGAGCAGTCATTGTGGATGAAGTCTTTCGCCTTCTTCTGTAAGGTTTCTGACATCAATCAAGTGAGAATAGGGATCCTTTAGGTCAAATGAGTTCTTCAATTCCCTGCAGAGGCTAGCACATAGGTGGTTGGGTTTTCTCATGACTCCAATTCACATAAAGAATCTAAACCCCACAGTCAGTAGGTCTCAAATTTGAGAAGTGGATCAGTATTAACGGCAGGCCTATTTGATCACTCCTGGTTCACAGGAAGGGTGTCCAGGTCACTCAGAATTTAGGTAAATGAGGGGCAAGAAAGCGTATTTTGGACACTGTCTTGGGCTGCATTCCTCATGGAAATCTACAGTCAGAGGTTATGATGAGTGTCTATATGGAAGAAGGTGAGGGCCATGTGGGAGTGTTTTGGTATTAATTGTGGTTATTTTTGTGGCAGTTGAAAGGGATGACTGAGTCCACCTGAGTTTGAACTCTGGTGTGATACCCTTAGAGACTGAGTACAGGAACTGAACTTAGAGAAGTATTGCCATGAATTGAGTTGGGATTTCAGAAGGCCAAGCATGAGAGTCACCCTTGGAAACTGAGATCTAGGCCCAGGGTGGCTTTCCAGAGACCACTGGGAATCTCAGGCTTGATATCACATGATTTTATTCTTAACGACTTGGCAGTCTTAGTTGAGAGTCAAAACACACATGGACGTTACATTGTAGACCTCAATGGGCCTGGATTTATGTGACCCTTTGGCCAATCTTTGGGAAACCTTGCCTGTGAGAGTTCTCCAGAACTTCATTTGAAATGAACTTCCACAACATTTAATGGTCCCTGAATAAATTGAAACCCACATGCTGCCAACTTCATCCTTGAAAAATTGCTAGATAAATACCATGAAATTTTTGAAATTCCCATGACCAGATGGCACTGGAGAAACTTTGGTTGTCCTGTTGCTGAACATGATTATGCAGGACAGTGACTTGATTGACTGAGTTTCATGAAAATGGTGTATAACAGAGATTCCAGGAAGTTGGACCCTGCTGAGTAGTGGGCCTAGTGCAGTGATGGGCAGGTGTGTGATAAAAAAACATCTGTGGTGGGGCCATGTGGATCTGCCATTGGCTTCCAATTGGCTTGTGACTGACATGATGCATCCAGCAGACGCTTCTATGTAAAGGTATCTTGTTATATGGAGAGGTTTCAGGCCAATGTTCAGAATCCGGTTGCTATGGTCAAGGAGGCAAGCTATGTGGAATAGAAGCCTGGTTGGTACATTCTTCTGCAGACCCTGACTCACCACAGGTGACAGAACTCCCTCCAGCACTTTGTCCCAGGTGAATTCCTTGTAATTCGTGAAGCAAATACGAAATTCCCAGTGCAGCAGCAAGCAACACCAGGAAAACTGGAGGATGACCAAATGGCTTCAGAATCCACAAGAGTAGACTATTAGCCCCCAGTGGCCACAGTTTACCTACAAACAGAAAATTAAACACAGCTTCCTCATGTTTATTGGAAAATAAGAAATCATGTATTCCAGGTCACATAGAAGCATACCCAGATTTGATGGTCTCACTACAAAGGAAGCTGAATCTCCTGACTACAACATATATTTCAAGTGCCCAACCTCAGAGGCAGTTCCTCAAGAAGTCTTTAGTCCAGCAGAGCTCCATGTTTGTGGAGTGTTTACCCTGTCCCTTACTTTTGGAATCTCCTCTACCACCTCCAAGTTTGTGAACTCGTGAGCATATTTGATTCCAGATATGTATTCACAGATTTTCTAACTCTTCTCCTCTAATTGTGTCTAACTTGGGGCCAAGGTAATCTCAAGGCATTGTTATGGATGAGAGTGGGAAGATACTTTTGTAGCATATATTTGCATAAACATTGGAATCATTTTCCAAATTTTCATTCAAAATACTGAATCCCTGACACAAACCCATGCCAACTAGACTCTGACTACTAATTCTAATATGATGGAGAAAATTAACCCAAACAGAATAGAAATACAAGCAGTTCAGAGGAGGAATGGTGTATCATTGGAATTGCCTTTTGCATTATATAGGGTAGGAGTTATAAATCTAGTCAATTTTTTGTTGAAATGGTTCTCCATGTGTTTTTAAAGTTAACAAATATGTGAATTCCTGTCTACCTTTCTCTGTATCCTATTCAGCACATGTATTTTTATATGCACATATAGAATCCTACCTGGTACCACACGTACATTCTTGTGAGGTGGCTGACTTGGCAGACACAAATTGTGAGAAGAGATCACTCCTCCTAAACGCTGTTGAAACTGAAAATTCAAACTATTGATGA
The DNA here is from genome assembly GCF_048772815.1 of Callospermophilus lateralis. Classification (NCBI taxonomy): domain Eukaryota; kingdom Metazoa; phylum Chordata; class Mammalia; order Rodentia; family Sciuridae; genus Callospermophilus; species Callospermophilus lateralis. The sequence continues at coordinate 78,245 of NW_027511058.1, read as the reverse complement.
GCTTCCTAGTACAATAAAATTATACATGAATCCATGTTCAGTAAAACAAATTTATTTGGATCTGTGGATGACATATATTTCATGGTGAATTTCAATTGGGATATATTGCTACTTTTTAATGTCTGTTTGTGTGCGTGCGTGTGTGTGTGTGTGTGTGTGTGTGTGTATGTTTATATATATATACACACACACTCTACCGATTTTTCAAAATATGAAATATATATGTCTTATTATACACTCCGTAAATTCATTCATATTCATGTATGTGGATTAATAATCAACTTTTCACAAGATTATTCTGAGAAATATTCATCCACCTGAATTACATATTTGATTCCTATTACTGAAAACTAACAGTAAATGGTGCATACAAATCCTAATATTTCTGCAGTAACTGACACAGTTTTATATCAATGCAAGTAGATTTCTATGGGACGTGATGTGTATTTTGTCATTCATTTTTATTCAATACTGGTACATTTCTTTTTCTTCAGTTAATGCACATGATAGGATATATATTTAATTCACTAGTTCAGAAATTTATAGGCATTTTGTTTTACTTTTCATCACTTCCTAATTCAGAAAACATGTTTTCCACAGGGTTTCATGACTGGTCTTTTCATGAGACTTCTTTCACAAAATGCAAAGGTCACACTTATGTTTGTACCGAAGTCTAAATGGAAAGTGAGTATGGATTACTAAAAACATCTATGTCCAGGTTGCCTAATGCTATCAAATGTCAATTTTATTGGTGACTACATATTTGTTTCTTCCTAAGATTATATATTCAACCTCAACACTGTTGAAAATGCCTGATCCTATCACGTACTTTATACTTTGCCTGATTTCCTAATGTCTCTATTGATATATGGTTTCCTACATACTTTCCAGAGTTCATCAATGTGACTGGCTCTTCACATGTGTTGATATTTACATTCATCCTCTACCCGAAACCCTACTGTTATAGAACGTTTGGTTCAAATCCTATACTCACTCTGCTTTCTAAACCTATGAATATCTTCCTAATCCTACTGACTATCCTTCTGACTGGATGTTCTTTTTGACATTCAATCATCCAAGGTACAAGGTCCTATGCCATTGTATATCAATTTATCTGAGACATCTGTGCAGAATATAATTCAAAGCTGAGTATTTCAATCAAGGGCCCAATGCACTTCTGGGTGTCAAATCTTACCTAGATTTCTGTGTTCATACTTATATTTCACCTATATATTCTTGTAAATATCGCAGGTTCCCAAAACCATTATTCATTGCACAGAATGATTCCTAAGCCAAATCAAACTTGTTATTAACCCTAAGCATACACTGTTCCATCAATCTATCTTTACAGTAGAGCAGGGACAGAGTTGGTCTTACAATACAGGTATGTAGGGGATCTTCCACCTGCTGAAATCCTCAAAGGTCCATGCAGAAATGATCCCTGGAGAAGACTTAGGCAGCTATGAAGGACCTGAGAGCACAAAATCATCTTCCATGCCAAAAAAACCGGTCAGGATGAAGTATTGTGTCTGAATCAGTCGCTCTGTTCTTAATGTAGAGAAGATGGACAAAACCAGGCCTGTGTGGAGAGCTGTTCCATGGTGCCTGTGGTTGATATACCATTCTAACTTATGACTGAGTCCGAGAAAGTAGGGGCAGCCTCCATCTCATGGGACCCTTGTAAACAACTGTTAGGACAAAGTGGTTGCCAAGGTATTGACCTCATTCAGTTCCTGAAGGAAGTGACCTACCTCACTCCTTGGTGATGGAACTCTCTGAACTTGGGATCCAGGAAGCCAGCCACCCAGAGCCAGTGCCAGTCCCATTCCCAGTGGGCACACTTGTTTGAATTTTCCAAGGACAGAGTCAGTCTTTCTTGGTACCTCCTGATGTGAGGATGACCAAATGCTAGGAGAACTCTGAAGAGGGGCCTTTCCTGAGGAAGCAGGTAGTGGCTCATTGCTGGCTCCTGACAACTTAACAGAGTTGGCAAAAGGGACCTGATCTGATAAAGGACAGGCCATTTTGGGTTAACATAGTATGGTCCACCAGTCAGAGGACACTCCGGATAGTCACAGACCTTGTTGTGGGAATGAGGTGCCTTAGTGGGTGTGGGTGTGAGTTCGTGGTTTTGTCTCATGTTCTGAGAATAGGTAGCAAAGGTTGTTTGTTTGGTTTGGAGTCGACTGTTTCTAGTAAGTCATTTGAGAAGGCGAGTTTTTCTATGTCTGTGTATCCACTGTGTCCGTGGTTGTAGTTATTAGAAAAGCGAATACATCAATGGAGGTGTCCTGACTAGTAGGAAGCTTCCAGGCATTTATTCTGCCCTTTTTATGAATGGACTGCGGCTTGCCTTATGGATAGACAACACCTACTATCTTCCTAAGTTCCTGTTCACCTCCTGATTTCTGGCCTCTCTCCAGAATAGGCTCATGGTTTTGTGTCCAAGATATGTACCACCTCCAAACTCTGTGACATAGCCATGTACTGGATAGCTGAAGGGAATGGGAACATCTCAGAAACCTCAGAGTTCAGTGTAACCAGAAAAGTCTCAGTGGAGAAACCCTGCTTTGGGCAATTTGCTTACCTATGGTTGCCTTGCCCTGAATGTTAGGAATGTCTTTGCCTCAGGCCACCCCTTTGTGGAGCCTGAAGAAAACAGTTTTCAAATTAAAATGAATGGGCATCACCTGTGGCTCTTTGCTTAATTACTTTGGAAAGGGATGTGTCTGAATCAGCCTCTTGGCCCTGTGTGAGGTTGTGGCTTTGATTCTCAGAACCTGATAGATCTAAAGAAAAATCCCATGCGTGCATCCAAAACCAAAATTGCCAAAAGAGCAGTCATTGCTGATGAAGTCTTTCGCCTCCCTCTGTAAGTTTCCTGACCTCTATCAAGTGAGAATAGGGAAGATACACCAAGTCAATTGATGGCTCCTATTGGAAAAATTCTATCACTGATGACAGCATCAGCATAAGTACCCCAACACTGCCACAATTCGCTGCACCAGCAGATAGTTCACAATGCATACAAGTGAGTTCACAATGCATACAAGTGATACATAATCCAGGCAAGTTCTACAAGCAGTTCAGTGATGGCTATTGCAGAATCTGTAGATTGATTTTATCTTTGTCTTCACCGGCACTGGGATGAAGATAGGAATTCTGGCAATAATGGCTAAAAAAAAAATTCTGTAACATTCCTGAAGGCACTAAAAGAAAACAATTTTCTTAACAATTTACGTTATCTTGAAGAGAATAATTAAATATAATGAAAAGGAAAAGTGAAAGTAAACAAACACGTCTGTTAACCTCCTATTTTTTCACATATTAAAACAATCCTGAACAGTTGTTTACCCAATTTAAATTAAACAATTTAATTCACGTGAATAAAAAAAATGGATATATTATTTCATTAGCACTCATCATATGTGATATATGGACATACGCACATTTAAATATATAACACAAAACACAAGTATGCACACATAATAAATACATACAACACATAATATAATAGTAAAGGCCTTATAACATTTTACATGTGAAATCATCATTGCAATGTTTAAAAACTCTACAGTCAAAAAATAGAACTGATAAGCAAAACATTAACCTAGGTCTGTATGAGCTCAAAAAAACAAAAGAGAACTTCATGATTTGAGAAAGGGCAATAATAAAATAGATATTGAAAAAAGCATCCCTGTTCTGTCGCAGATGTAAGGATAGCCAAACTGGAGTTTTGGATATCAGCTGTTATGGATTTGAGCCAAATCATCTTATTTTGGTCTATCGAAATCGCTTCAGTTAATCTCTCTGGAATCCAAATCGGCTGCTGTTCTCCCTGTGGAAACACATAAACAGACCCCCGACTCCAGGCAATCACTGGGTCGGGATCTTAGTTAATCTCTCTGGAATCCAAATCGGCTGCTGTTCTTCCTGTGGAAACCCACAAACAGACCTCCAACTCCAGAAAATTAATGGGTCAGGACCTTTCCATTGTCCTGTTAGAATATCCTTCCAAAGTACCTCGGGCTTATACACATTTTTTGGACACTTATGCCTTTCTGCAGCACTAAGTCCTGAAAATCCAAATTTAAAAAGTTTAGAGTAAAAAGGGTTATTTTAAGTTTATCTTTGGGGAATTTATATCCCTTCCCAATTCTGTCTTCTTACTTTAATGAGTACATTTTAATAGTGTGATGAGCTCTTTCAACTATGGCTTGTCCCTGTGGATTGTATGGGTTTCCTGATATATGAGTAATGCCAAATGATGAGCAAAATGGTTTAAAAGAGGTAGAAGTATAACCGGGGGCATTATCAGTTTTTAACTGCTTTGGAATGACCACAGTGGCAAAATTTTGTAAGCAATGAGCTACAACATCTTTAGTTTTTTTCCCCCATGAAGGGAGCCCATCAAAAATCCAGAAGAAGTATCAACTGTAACATGCAAATATTTTAATTTTCCAAATTCTGGCAAGTGTGTGACATCCATCTGCCATATATGGTAAGGTATCAATCCTCTACGATTGACTCTAAGACTAAAATGTGGTAAAATGGTCACACAATTTTGACATTGTTTTATTATTTGTCTAGCTTGTTCCTTAGTTATTTTAAAATGCTTTTGTAAAGTATTAGCATTGATAATGAACTTTTTATGAAAATTTATAACTTCTTCTAGTGTACAGAAAATATGTATGTATGTCATGTGTAGTTTTACCTGCTAAATCATTGCCCAAACTAAGGGCTCCAGGCAATCCTGTATGTGCCCAGATATGTCCTATTAAGAATGGATATTTTCTGTCCCAGATTAGACTTTGTATACTGGAAAGGAAAGAGAAAACAGTAGAGGAAGGGGAAATCCTACCAGCATCTTCAAGAGATACTATAGCATTAACTATATACTGACTATTGGAAAATAAATTAAACACAGAATCTTTAAACATCACAAAAGCTTATAATACTGCATTAAGCTCTACCTTTTGAGCTGATTTTTGGGGTGCTAAAAATGTAAAAATTTGATCAGGTGTAACTATTGCTGCTGTACCATTATTTGACCCATCAGTGAATATATTTGGAGCATTCATGATAGGAGTTTTCTTGTAATTTTTGGAAAAATTACAGGATGCAATGACCCAAAAGACAATAAAAGATTAGATGGTAAGTGGTTATCAAATAAAACATTAGATTTACACATGATTATTGCCCAAGTATTTAACTCATTAGCTAATTCATCAATTTGATTCATAGTGTATGGAGTAATAATTTTATTGGGAGAAATTCCAAACACTCCCTTTGCTGCTTTTATTCCTATGAGTATTAATTGTCCCTCAGCCTCAGGATACCTAGTAATAATAGTGTTAGAAGAATAAGATAAATGTATCCATAATAATGGACCTTCTTGCCAAAATACTCCTGTAGGAATATTTTTTGTTGGTAGTACAATAAATAATAAAGGCATTATTTTATCAAATCTATCCAAATGCATATTTCCCATATATGTTTCAATGATTTTTAATGCCTTTATTGCTTCAGGCGTAAACATTCTGGGTGAATTTGGATCAGATGGACCTTTTAGGATATCAAATATAGGTCCCAACTGTCCTGTTGGTATACCTAGATAAGGCCTTATCCAATTAATGTCTCCTAATAACTTCTGAAAGTCATTAATTGATTTGAGTTGATCTACTCGTATTTGAATTTTTGGTGGACTGACCATGGTTGAGGATAATAGAACTCCTAAATAATTAATTGGAAAATTTAATTGTATTTTATCAATTGATATCCCTAGATTATAATTTTTTAATAAGTTTGTAAGTGTGGCATAACATTCTAGCAATGGGTTTTTAACTTGTGTGCTAATAACACATCATCCATATTGTGAAATATTTGTAGTTCAGGATTTTGATTTCTAAGTGGCTGGATTACTTTGTTAACATAAATATGACAAATAGTTGGGCTGTTAGCCATCCCTTGAGGGAGTACTTTCCACTCATACCTCTGATCAGGACCTTCATGATTCAGTGCAGGGATAGTAAATGCAAAACTTGGACTATCCTCAAGAAGAATTGGAAATGAAAAAAAAAAAACAATCTTTAATATGTATAACTAAAACATACCAAGTTTTTGGCAAAGCAGACAATTGAGGAATCCTTGATTGAGCAGGTCCCAAAATAAACATCTCATTATTAATGGCTCTTAAATCTTGCAATAATCTCCATTTACCAGATTTCTTTTTGATGACAGAAATGAAAGTATAATGGGGAGATACAGAAGGTTGTATATGTTCTTCCGCTAATTGTTGTTTGACCAGGAACTGGGCTGCTTGTATCTTTTCTTTAGTCAGGGTCCACTGAAGAAGCCATACTGGTCTTTCTGATTTCCAAGTAATTTTTATTGTCTCAGTGGCCCTTTCTGAAAATCCAACCCATGTCTGTCAGTTGCTTGGTCTATTTGTATTGGCGCTGCTATACCTTGTTCTTGTTTTTCTAATCTTTTTCCTTTCCTAAAACCTTCTCTAGCCATAATAGTGTGTACATTTTGATTGATCTTATTTGTTAATGTCAAACCTAATTGATCTAGGACATCTCATCCCAATAAATTTACGGGAAGATTATCCAATACATATGGCTGTATAGTCCCTTCACATTCTTCAGGATCCTTCCAATCCAATACCATTGCACTTCTATGGGGATTAGTTGCCACTCCTAGGTCTCAAAATGTTTGAGTGTATTGTTGTAATGGCCAATGTTTTGGCCATTCTTGATGAGAGACAATGCTAACATCTGCACCTGTATCAAGTAGCCCATTGAATTCGTGTCTTTGAATATTTAGTTTTAGCCTGGGGCGAGAATCTAAATTTAAAGAAAGCATAACCAAATCTACACCTGTGGAGCCTAATCCCTTGGAACCTCTTTCTACAGCACGACTGGAAAATTTATCATGCAGACTGAGTATTATTAGTAACTGTGCTATTCTATCTCCTGGTGAAATTACTGATATGTCCTTTGGAGAACTGGCTATAAATTTTATTTCACCTTCATAATCGGGATCAATTACCCAAGGACTTATCATAAGTCCTTTTAGATTAGAAGAGCTGCGTCCCAATAATAAGCCTACTGTTCCTTTGAGAAGAGGTCCTTTCACCATGTGTGAATGATTTGAACCCCCATCTCTACAGTTAGTACTGATCTGACGGAGGTGCAGATGTCTAACCCTGCGCTCCCTATGATTTGTCTGATGAGGCGTCTTGATGCACAATGTGTCCTGGGCACTACACTGATGGGGTTGCTGGGTTCCTCCAGTGCTCCGTATATTTGTGGTTTTGGGCCCCAGAGCATTGGGCTCCCCTGTCCATTTTTTGGCAATGGAGCCCGGTGCCTTTCTCCATGATATCGTGGATAAACAGCTAGTCCTTGTTCGTTTTTGATAATGAAGTACCCTCTATGGTGGTTTGAGAACGGCATTCATTAGCCCAATGTCTTCCTCTACGGCATCGTGGGCAAATACCCAGTATTCTACTCCTTTGGTACCTATTTTTGTTAAACCCTCTTCCTATGGAGCAATTCCTTTTAAAATGTCCTGTTTGTTCACAATTGTAGCATGTTCCTGGCCTTGCATCTAAAGCCTGTTTAATGCAGCTGCCACAAATTGCCCTTGTTCATTGATGTCTCTGGCATCTAAAGCCTGTTTTACTGCAGCTGCCATGACTTCCTCTTATTCATTAATGTCTTTACATAATTTAATATATGTGTTTAAATCTTCATGTTTCCATGGTCTAGTGATATCTCTGCACCTACGATTCGCTTGGTCATAAGCCAGTTTTTTATTAATGGCATTGCTTGTTCTGTATTCCCCAAAACTCTGGTAGCTGTTTGAATAAGCCTATCTACAAATTCAGTGTAAGATTCATTAGCTCCTTGTATTACCTTAGATAATTGACCTTGTAAACCTCCATGTCCTTGTAAAGTCTTCCATGCCCTAACCGCCTCTGCAGCAATTTGTGCGTATACGCCAGGATCATATGCAATTTGTTGCTGCTGGTCCTCATAAGGTCCCTTTCCTAACAACATATCTAGATTTCTCTGAGGATAACCAGCTTCTGCATTTCACCTAGCCGTCTCCTTGCAAAATTCCTCATTGGCAACCTTCCATAAAAGGTATTGACCTCCATTTAGCACAGCTTTACACATATTAGCCCAATCTACTGGCATCATATTCAAGTTGTTAATGGATTCGACCAAGCTTACAATGAAGGGTACTTGAGGACCATAGGTTGTTACAGCCCCTTTTAGCTGCTTCACTATTTTGAAATTTAAAGCATGGTGAATTCGCTGCCCTCCTACCTCAAACACAGGGCATGTTAATACTTGAGATCCTGTCTCAGGAACCGAACTATCAACTGCGGGGTTTGGGGGCCTCCTAGCATATGGAGGTGGCCTTGTTATTTGGACATTTACATACTCTGGTGATAGAAAGGTGTTAGTAACAGTCTCCTGTAGAGGAGGCGCTGTTGGTTGGACACTTACGCCCTCTAGTTATTGAAAGTTGTTAGTAGCAGTCTCCTTTTGTAACTTTGCCCCTGATGGCTTTTTCTGACCTAAGCTTTGTTCCTCTATCTTTGTCTGATCTGAAGTCTTTGGACTAAGCAAACCAGATATAAACGTCCTCAATGGCAATGTGCCAACTGTCAGAGTCCCTGGGCTGTTCTTTTCCCCCCTTTTAAATCTTCACCATGATGGTTCCATTATGGTATATTTAACAACTCCTTAAAAATCCATGGGCTACATTTTTGTATTGTATCAACGTATGCCCTGACTGTCCTTGACTTTACTGAGGTGCCTCCTTCCTCTAACAATTTACTTAACACTCTTTCAGTTTGTTTTTTTACTAATTTCAGATCCTGTATTTCTACTATAATACAACCCAACAAGACGATGCCAAACAAAACCGAGACAGAATAAAATAAAAAGGGAACAACAAAAAGTCATTATAGCCTTTATATCCTACTGACATGTGCATCCGTCCTTTCTCCCTATCTGTTCCTCAGAAGTAAATAATTTTTTTCTCAGATGTGAGCGGTTTTTCATCCATCTCACTCATCTCCATGGACAGGCAACAAAAGTGAAGCAAAACAAAAGAGGAATCTTAAAATGGCTACCGATCCTCTCGCCCTTCCCTCAGGGGCTAGCAGTTTACCTTATCACTTACCCTCAGTGGCTCCCCGTGCGAGCTACCAAATGCTGCAGTCTGGCTGGGCACGATTCAAGAGCGACTTTTCAAAAGAAACAAAGTTTATTTTTAGAACCACACACGCCAAGCAAAACAGCTCCTTAGGAAAAACCCTCAGAGCCCAACTGCCACCACTGGCTTCCTTGCAAAGTTTCTGGCACACCCACAAGCCTCTCCACCTCCCACAATCCTCCTGCTCTTGAGGCCATATGGCTGGGTCAGGTGGGTGGAGCCAAAAAAGTCCCACAATGAGCAGCTCTGTGGTCTGAAAGGGCAGGGAAACTGCCCAATGTGCATCATCGCAGAGGAGCCAATCAGCTTGATGTTGCTGGGGCTGCTGTGAGCCAATCATCAGCTGGCAGTCGGAAAGAGCGGGGAAAAAGCTCAATGAGCATCTCCATTGTGCATCACCACAGAGGAGCCAATCAGCTAGATGTTGCTGGGGCCGCTGTGAGCCAATAATCATCTCGCAGGGGAATGTTGCTGGTAACTGGAAGTTTGATGGGGCCCCTTAAGCTGTGGCTCTCAACAAATTGGTGTCTCCTTTCTCTGTAGACTATTCAGCACATGTATTTTTATATGCACATATAGAATCCTACCTGTTATCAAACGTACATTTTTGTGAGGTTGCTGACTAGGCATGTACAAGTTATGAGAAGAGATCACTCCTCTTAAACACTGTTGGAATTGAGAATTCAACCTATGGGTGAGCTTGTTATTAGAACAACATTATATATAGATCCAAATTCAGTGAAATCAATATTTTTGCACCTGTGGATGTTACATATTTCATGATGAATTTCAATTGGCAAATATATTGCTAGTTTAAATGTCTGTCTCTCTCTGTGTGTGTGTGTGTGTGTGTGTGTATATATATTTATATATATATATATATATATATATATATATACTCTCCAAATTTTTCAAAATATAAAATATATGAATCTTATTATACACTCCTTAAAATCATTCATATTTATGTATGTGGATTTATGATCAACTTTTCACAAGATTATTCTCAGAAATATTCATCCACCTTAAATACAGATTTGTTTCCTAGTACTGAAGACTAACTTCAGTGAATGGTGCACACAAATCCTAATATTTCTACAGTAAAACCAAGTTCAACATCAATGCAAGCATTTTCCTATGGGACATGATATGTATTTTGCGGTTCATTTTTACTAAACAGTGGTACATTACTATTTCTTCAGTTTATGCACATCATATGATATATCTTTCATCCACAAGTTCACAAATTTATAGGCATTTGTTTCAATTTCAATCACCTCCTGCTTCAGAACACATATATTCCTCCAGTGTTCTTGACTGGTCTTGTCATGAGACTTCTTTCCAAACACATTATTTTTGATTTTCATAATCATATTTGAAGCAAAACTCACACACTCTTCATGATAAACCATAACCCTAATATTACCGTTAGATGTATACCTGGTTGTAGTGAATGTATGAATATCAGTTTAAGATTTCCAGTATATTTTCAGATATCAAATCAATCCACTATTTAAAGTTGGAACCAGTTATATTATTTATTCACAGTATCGTCTATTCATACATTATTTCTATATCCATTGACACAGGGTACTCCACTTTGTTCCCCCAATATTTATACGTCTTCAAAATATTGCTCCCAGTAATGGTGGAAGAAATGCTCATGTCACCTGATCTACATATAAATTTTAACACAGTAATATTCTGGACACAGAAAGCAAAAGTCACTCTTATGATTGTAGCAAAGCCTAAAAGGAAAGTGAGCATGGATTACTAAAAATATCCATGTCCCGGTTGCTTAATGCTCTAAAATGTAAATCCTATTGATAAATCCTATGTATTTGTTTCTTTCTAAGATTATATATTCAAACTCAACCCTGTTGAAAATGTCTAATCCTATCCCTCACTTTATACATTGCCTGATTTGTTAATGTCTCTATTGATATCTGCTTTCCTACATATTTTCCCCATTTCATCATTGTGTCTGACTCTTCACATGTGCTGATATTTACATTCACTCTCTTATTGAAAACCAATTGCTAAAGAACGTTTGGTCCAAATCCTATACTCATTGTTGTTTCTAAACCTAGAGACTATCGTCCTAAACCTACGGACTTTCCCTTTGTGACTGGATGTTCTCTTCAACTTTCAATCATCCAAGGTACAAGGTCCTATGTCATTGTATATCGATTTATCTGAGACATCTGTGCAGAACATAATTCAAAGCTAAGTAACCCACTCAAGGGCCCAATGCCCATCTGAGCTTCAAATCTTGCCTAGATTTCTGTTTTCATACTTTTATTTTACCTATATATTCTTGTAATTATTGCAGATTCCCAGTACGAATATTCATCCTGCAGAATGATTCCTAACCCAAATCGAACGTGTTATTAACCCTAACCATACACTGTTCCCTCAATCTAACTTTACAGAAGAGCAGGGACAGTGTGACCAGGAAAGTCTCAGTGCAGAAACCCTGCTTTGGGCCTTTTGCTTACCTATTTTTCTGTTGCCCTGAATGTCAGGAAGTTCTTTACCTCAGGCTAACCCTTTGTAAAGCCTGAAGAAAACAGTTTTCAAATGGAAATGAATGGGCATCACCTATGGCTCTTTGCTAAATTTCTTTGGAAAGGGATGTGTCTGAATCAGCATCTTGGCCCTGTGTGAGGCTGTGACTTAGATTCTCAGCACCTGATGGATCTAAAGAAAGATCCCATGTGTGCATCCAAAACCAAAATGGCAAAAAGTTCAGTCATTTTGGATGAAGTATCTTCCCTTCCTCTGTTAGATTCCTGACCTCCATCAATTGAGAATAGGGATCCTTTGGGTCATATGAGTTCTTCAATCCCTGAAGAGGTGCTTGGGTTTCTCATGATTCCAATTCACATAAAGAATCTGTACCTATCAATCAGAAGTAGTCAGTCAATATTGCTCCCAGAAATGGTGGAAGAAATACTCATGTCACCTGATCTACATATACATTTATTCACAGAAATATTCTGGACACTAAATTCAAAGTTCACATTTATGATTGTACCAAAGCCAAAATGGAAAATTAACATGGATTACTAAAATCATCCATGTCCAAGATTACTTATGCTCTCAAATGTCAATCCTATTGATGACTACATATTTGTTTCTTCCTAAGATTGCATATTCAAACTCAACCCTGATTTCATAATGTCTCTATTGATATCTGCTTACCTACATATTTTTCCCACTTCATCATTGTGACAGACTCTTCACATGTGCTGACATTTAAATTCATTTTCTATCCGAAACCCTGTTGCTAAAGAAATTTTTTTCCAAAGCATACACTCACCCTTCTTCCTATACCTACCTACTATCTTCCTATTCCTACTGACTATCCCTTTTTGACCGGATGTTCGCTTCTACATTCAATCATCCAAGGTATAATGTCCTATGCCATTGTATATCAATTTATCTGAGACATCTGTGCAGAATGTAATTCAATGCTCAGTATCACAATCAAGGGCCCAATGCACTTCTGGGCTTCCAATCTTACTTGCATTTCTATTTTCATACACACAGTTCACCTCTATATTCTTATAAATTTCACAGGTTGCCAATACCATTATTCATCCAGAAAATGATTCCTAATCCAAATTGAACCTGTTATTAACCCTAAACATACAGTGTTCCCTCAATCTTACTTTACAGAAGAGCAGGGACAGAGGTGGTCTTATAATACTGAAATGTAGGGATCCTCTACCTGCTGAGAACTTCAAAGGTCCATGCTGAAAGTATCCCTGGAGAATATGTAGGCAGCTATGAAGGACCTGAGAGACCAAAAGTCATCTTCAATGGCAAACAACCTGGTCAGGATGTAGGGTTGTGTCTTAATCAGCTTCTCTCTTCTTAATGTAGAGAAGATGGACAAATCAGGCCTGTATGGAGAGCTGTTCCCGGGTGCCAATGGTTGATATACCATTTTAACTTGTGAAATTGTCACATTAAGTAGGGGAAGCCTCCATCTCATGGGACCCTTGGAAGCAACTGTTAGGACAAAGTGGTTGCCAAGGCAGTGACCTCATTCAGATCCTGAAGGAAGTGACCTCACATCACTTCCTCGGTGATGGAAATTGGCATCCAGGAAGCCAGGCACACAGAGCCAGTCCCAGTCCCACTCCCAGTGGTGTCACTAGTTTTGAATTACCAAGGACAGAGTCAGCCTATCTTGGTACCTACAGATGTGAGAATGGCCATATGCCAGGAAAGCTCTGAAGAGGGGGCTTGTATGAGAAAACAGATAGTGGCTCACCACTGGCTTCTGACAAGTCTCAGTGAAGAAACCCTGCTTTGGTACTTTTAATTACCTATTGTTCTGTTGCTCTGAATGTCAGGAAGTTTTTTGCCTCAGGCCACCCCTTTGGGAAGCCTGAAGAAAAGAGTTTTCAAATGGAAATGAATGGGCATCATCTGTGGCTCCTTGCTTAATTGCTTTGGAAAGGGATGTGTCTGAATCAGCCTCTTGGCCCTGTGTGAGGCTATGGCTTAGATTCTTAGCACCTGATGGATCTAAAGAAGCATCCCACGTTTGCATCCAAACCCAAAAGAGCCAAAAGAGCAGTCATTGTGGATGAAGTCTCTCACCTTCCTCTGTAAGGTTCCTGACGTCCATCTATGAGAATAGGGATCCTTTGGGTCAAATGAGTTCTTCAAAGCCCTGCAGAGACTAGATCATACGTTCATAGGTTTCTCATGACTCCAATTAACATAAAGAATCTAAACCCCACATTCATTAGGCCTCAAAATGGAGAATCAGAGCTGTATTAAGGGCAGGCCTCTTTGATCACTCCTGGTTCACTAGAAGGGTTTCCCAGCCACATTGACTTTAGGCAAATGTGGGCAAGGGACCTTATTTTGGATACTGTCCTTGGCTGTGAAAACTGCAGCCTGAGATTATGATGAGTGTCGATATGAAAGAAGATGAGGGCCATGTGGAAGTGTTTTGGTTTTAATTGTGGTCATTTTTGTGGCTGTTGGAAAAGATGATGGGTCCACCTGGTCTTGAACACTGGTGTGATTCCCCTTAGAGACTGAGTTTTGGAATGGACCTCAAATAAGTATTGCCATGTATTGTGTTGGGATTTTAGGATGCCACACATGAGAGTTGCCCTTGGAAACTGAGATCTAGGCCCAGGGTGGCTTTCCACAGAGCACTGGGAATCTCAGGAAGAATATCACATAATTTTATTCTTAAAGAATTGGCAGCCATAGATGCAAGTCAAAACACACATGGACCACACATTGTAGACCTCAAACGCCTGGCTTTATGTGACCTTTTTGCCTGTCTTTGGGAAGCCTTGCCTGTTAGAATTCTCCAGAATTTCAATGAAATGAGCTTCCTCTCCATTTAATGGTTCCTGAATGAATTGAAACCCACAGTGCCTCCAACTTCATCCTTGAAAAATGTCTGATAATTACCATGAAATTTTTGAAATTCCCATGACCACTTTGCACTGTAGAATCTTTGGATGTTCTATTGATGATCACGAGTATACCAGACAGTGCCTGTTTGATTGGGTTTCAGGAAAATGGTGTAGAACAGAGATGGCAGTAATTTGGACCCTGCTGAGTAGTCGGCCTAGAGAAGTGGTGTGAAGGTGTGTGTTAAAACATTTGTGGTTGGGTGATGTGGATCTGCCATTGGCTTTCAAATGGTTTGTGACTGACATGGTGCAGCCCCCAGACCCTTGTATGTAAAGGTATGTTGTTATATGGAGAGGTTTCAATGCAATGTTTAGAATCAGATTGCTATTGTGAAGGGGGCAAGCTATGTGGGATAGAAGCCTGGTTGGTGAATTCTCCCGCAGACCCTTACCCATCACATGTGACAGAACTCCCTCCAGTACTGTGTCCCAGTTGAACTCTTCGTATTTCATGAAGCAAATACCAAACTCCCAGTGCAGCTGCAAGAAACACAACAAAATTGGAGGATGAGCAAATGGCTTCCAAACTGGAAGACACTTAGCACTCAGTGACAACAGTTTACCTACAAAGAGAGAATTCAGCACTGCTGCCTCATGTCCTTTGGAAAATAAGAAACCATGTCCTCCAGGTCACATACATGCAGACTCAGCTTGATGGTCTCACTACAAAGGGAGCTAAAGCTCCTGACAACAACATATATTTCAAGTGCCCAACCTCAGAGGCAGTTTCTCAAAAAGTCTTTAGTCTAGCAGAGCTCCATGTTTGTGGAGTTTTACCCTCTCCCTTACATTTGGAAACTCCTCTACCACCTCCAAGGTTGTGAACTCCTGAGCATTTTCCATTCGTGATGTGTATTCACAGATTTTCTAACTCTTCTCCTCTAATTGTGTCTTACTTGGGGTGAAGGTAATGTCAAGGCATTGTTCTGGATGAGAGTGGGAAGATTTTTGGGTAGCACATATTTGCATACACATTGGATTCTTTCTCCAGTTTTCCATTTGAAATACTGAATCCCTGACTGTAAGGGGTAGAAGGAATTCTCCTTCAAAGAATAGTCTGACACTTACAAGAAACAGCCCCCAGGGAGACATCCTGTCTGGGAGACATCCTGTAGTCATCTGTGTTCCTGAGACATCCTGTGGCCATCTGTCTTCCTGAAATATCCTGAGGTTATCTCACCTTGTGAAGACATCCAGGAACTGCTGATAAGAGAGCTTTCAAATCTCCAGCATATAAATTCCTCTGTGTGAACAATAAAAGTTTGCAGCTTGATCAGAACTTTTGTCTTGCTGTCATCTCTCGTGTCTCTTGTCCCTTCATTCCTCCCCACCTAGGTTTGCTACCCACTTTGATGTGTCCTGCAGGCCAGGACAACTGGCGCCCAACGACTGGGGCTCGAGCCTTTGACTGAGGGGGAACCCTGTCCTCCTGGAAGATTTGGACAAGTGGAGCTCGCGATTGCCTCAGCAGACACCACTGAGAGACAGATCCAGGAGGAGAGTGGGGATGACGCACAGTGAGTGACCCACCATGGGACAAGCAGTTTCGTCACATGATTTGTTTTTGTCAGGCCACAAGGAATCCTTAAATACATAGGGGGCACGTGTTAAGAAAAATGACTTAATATTTTTCTTTTCATACATCGAAGAATTTTTTCCATGGTTTCCCCTTGAAGGTACCATTGATGGTAAAAGATAGCTTAGAGTAGGAGACATTTTAAAAGATTATTATGAATCCTTTGGCCCAGAAAACCAAAGGATTCATAATAATCTTTTAAAATGTCTCCTACTCTAAGCTATCTTTTACCTTCATGGTACCTTCAAGGGGAAAACCCTTGAAAATAATACTTCAGATGTATGAAAGAAAATATAAGACATTTTCTTCACGATGCCCATCAGTTAGTATAGACATAGACCCTTCTTAGTCTCCCCAGGACCCTGGGACCTTCCTGATCTTCCTCAAAATCCCACCCTAATGAATAAGGCTCCAATGGTTTCCAACCGCCTTTATGCAGTTTTAAATCCCGGAGAAACATTGACCCCTGGGGAGGAGGCTACCTTGGAGAAGGAAGCAGCTCGCTACCATTCAGAAGACTCTCCACCTCTCAGGACCCTGCCACAGACTATAGGACTTACACATTCCCCTCCCTCCTATATCCCTCCTGCCTTTTGTGCTCTGGCCCTTCAGGGGCCAAATGTCCCCCAGATATTTTTTCCCCACTTCCCTTGCCTAACCTGGCTCCCTTGAGAGAGTCTCTCCAACATGGACAGGAACAGATCCAATTTTTAAAAGAATAAAGATCCCTTGACTCTGAGCTCTCTTCATTAGCCTTAGGAATGGAGTCAACACAAGCTGGCCCACAGTGGTCTAATACAAAGGCGAAGCCGCTCCATCGGCCTGTGCTCGCCTTCCAGTCACCACCAGTCAGATAGATAAGCCTGCCCAGGCTGAGGTCAAAGACTTAGAAGAGGAAAAAGAGGAGGAAGCGGGGGAAATGGATCAAGGAGATCAGGACTTAGAGGATGAGGAGTTCACCCCTAGGCAGGAAGGAACCCAGAGTGTCTGCAAAAAATTTAGGCTCCATTTTCTTGAAAAACTTAAAAAGGCTTGTGCTCACTATGGCCCCACTGTGCCCTATACGTTGGCTTTATTAGAAAGCTGCAGCACACAATTTCTTACTCCCAATGATTGGAAATTTTTAGACCTAGCTGCCCTCAGTGCCGGAGACTTCCTGCTATGGAATGCAGATTTCAAAGAGCCCTGTCAGAAACTACTCAAAAAAAATTAACAAAGGCCTCCTCTAAATCCTGGACTTATGTTAAGCTAGTGGGCAATGCAACTTTTGACACTAAAACTAAACGGGCACGTTTCCCTGCTGGACTTTTTGTGCAGATTTAGATGGCTGGCTTAGTTGCTTGGAGACGCCTCCCTGAAAGGGCCTCGGCTATCACTTCCCTGGCAAGAACTCGACAAGGGCCCGATGAGCCTTATAGCGACTTTGTTCCCCCACTTTACCTAGCTGTGGAATGCTTGCTTGGACCAAGCGAAAGCGAAAGCACCTTTGTAAAACATCTTGCCTTTGAAAATGTCAACCCGGCATGTCAGGATGTTCTTCGACATCATAAGGATAAAGGGAACTTTCTGACTTTATTAGAATCTGTGCAGGCGTGGGTGCAGCCCATGCGATGGGTCTCAAATTAGTGCCGCATTTACCAAGGCCTTTTACAATACTGGCTCAAGTACTTGCTTTACTTGTAAACAACCAGGCCATTTTGCACGCAGGTGTCCGACAGGCAAACAAAGAGTAAGAATAGTGTCTCCTCAAACTGGAGCTAAACCGACCCCAGCTACACTTTGTCCTTGATATGGTAAAGGTCATCACTGGGCCAGTGAGTGTAGATCAATGACAAATGCCCTCAGACAGCCTATTTCTTCCTACTTCTCAGGAAACTCCCTGGGGCAATGAGGTTTGTTCCCTCCCAAACTCCCAACCTACCTCAAAATCCTTCTCCACAATTGGCTCCCTCCAACTACCCACTCCAGGCAGTGCAGGATTGGACCTCTGTGCCACCACTGATACAATATTAGACTCAATGCAAGGGCCCCAGATAATAGCAACTGGAATTATGGGTGCCCCTCCATCTCATACGTGTGCCCTTATTCTTGGAAGAGCCTCTACTACCTTACAAGGTGTTCAGGTCTTCCCTGGCATTAATGATAATGATTTCACTGGAGAAATAAAAATAATGGCTACAGTTATTAATAGAGTTGCGGCCATCCCAGGAGGAAAAAGTCTTGCACAATTAATACTTCTTCCCTTAGATTAAGGGGCATTTCCACCTCCCAAACCTACTGTGGGGGACTGCCTCCTTGGGCTCCTCTGAGGTATATTGGGTTCATCCCATTTCTCATATTAGACACACCCTTACCTTACTTATTGAAGGAAAGGAATACCAAGCAATTGTACTTACTGGAGCTGATGCGACAATTATTTCTCAAAAATACTGGCGATCAGGTTGGCCCCTCACCCCATCCTTGACTGACCTTAAAGGGATAGGAAAGTCAAAAAATCCTCTGGTCAGCTCTACTGCTCTTAGCTGGACTGATAAAGAGGGTAATAAGGGAACTGTCACTTCTTTCGTTGTTCCTGACCTCCCTGTTTACCTATGGGCTGGGGATATTTTGAGTCAAATAGAAGTTATTCTTGCCAGTCCCAATTCCATGGTGACTCATCAATGCTCCGTATGAATTTTGTCCCTGGTACAGGCCTTGGGAGGCTGAGACAAGGACTGGTGGAGCCTATACAACCAATAAAAAAAAATACATATGGACTTGGATATTTGGATTTTAGTGTCGGTTCCTGACCCTCCTGTTCCCATGGAGATAAAATTATTTGGGAGACTCAGACTCTTGTGTGGGTGGATCAGTGGCCCCTTACCCAAGAAAATTTGGAGGCTGCCTCCATGTTAGTGAAGGAACAGCTGGCAGCCCGCCATGTAGAGCCCTCAACCTCACCATCGTACACTCCTATTTTTGTTATCAAGAAAAAATCAGGCAAGTGGCGCCTTTTACAAGATTTGTGTGCCATTAATAAAGTTATACTCCCGATGGGAGCACTACAGCCAGACATTCCCACACCAGTGGCTATTTCCAAAAACTATTGTAAAATGGTTATGGACTTAAAAGATTGCTTTTTTACCATTCCTTTGTATCCTGTGGATAGACCCTATTTTGGCTTTAGTCTTTCTTGCATTAATATTCAGGGCCCTATGCAGAGACTTCAATGGAAGGTTCTTCCCCAAGGTATGGCCAACATCCCTACTCTTTGCCAAAAATACGTTGCTCAAGAAGTAGACCCTGTGAGAGAGCGAGGGCCACAAATTTATATTTTACATTATATGGATGATTTGTTAATTGCTGCACCTAATACCCATGATCTTAATAATTGTTACTTGGACTTTTACAAAATCCTCACTACCTTGGGACTACAGATAGCTCCTAATAAGGTTCAAACACAGGACTCTTATAAAAGTTTGGGCCTTAAAATTCTACAGAAATCAGATCCAAATTTCTAAAATACAACTACGTGTGGACCATCTTCACACCCTTAAAGATTTTCAGAATTACTGAGGCATATTCAATGGCTAATAACATATTTAAAATTATGCACTTGTGTACTTTTGACCCTTAATGATATTTTGAGAGGTAATTCCCACCCCTCCTCCCCTCAAAATCTTACTCCCAAGGCATAACAGGCATTAAACCAAGTCACAGAAGCCATTGCCCAACAATTTGTTACGCAAATTTCTTATAACTTTCCTCTGGTTCTGGTTATTTTACACACTCCTCATACACCCACAGGAATATTTTGGCAGCGAGATCCACATTTTAATAATAAAGACTGCCCTTGTTTTGAGTCCATTTACCCACCACATCCTCGAAGGTTATTACTGTTTATCTTGCTCAGGTAGCTTCTATTATTTTTAAAGGTCATTTGATTTCTCTACAACATTTTGGCAAAGACCCTGATAATATTTTTATTCCATATACTAAGGACCAAACCCAATTTTTACTAGAGACAAGGGATGAATGAGGTATTTCCCTATCAGGCTTTTGGGAACAATTGATCACCACCTCCCCAATGACCCCCCTTTACATTTTGTCCAGTTACATCCATTTACTTTTCCTGAAATTACTCAAAATGCTCCCATTCCTCAAGCCCTTACTGTCTTTACAGATGGTTCCTGTAATGGCCGAGCGGTCTTTGTTTTCAATAACCAGCCTACCACCTTTGATACTGTCTATCAGTCACCACAGTTTGTGGAATTGTTTGACATAACACAAGTTTTTATAACATTTTTTATAATCCTGTTAATATTTATAAAGACAGTGGCTACATTGCTCATTCTGTGCACCTGCTGGTGATTTCACCCCCCATTAAGGCTTCTAACAATGCGGCCTTTCTGTTTCACCAGCTTCAGCAGCTAATTCAGGTCAGACAACACCCATTTTTCTTAGGACACATAAGGGCACACTCTGATCTTTCCAGCCCTCTAATTCAAGGTAATGCCCAAGCTGATGCAGCAACTCGTTCCATCTTTCCAATTTTTGTTGGCTCCATTCAAAAGGCCACGGAGTTACACAATCTACACCATTTAAATTTCCAGAGCCTTTGATTACTTTGTAAAATTACCAGGCAACAGGCACGAGAAATAGTAAAAGCATGCCCTAGTTGCGCTGCCTCCCTCCCCATTCAACACTTGGGAGTTAACCCCCGAGGATTACTGCCCGATCAGTTTTGGCAAATGGATGTTACTCATTTTCTTGAATTTGTAATAGCCAAATATATATACACATTTCTGTAGATACCTTCAGCGGCTTTATTTTTGCATCACCACATTCTGGAGAGGCTACCAAAAATGTCCTTTCTCATCTTGTTTCAGCCTTTTCTGTTATGGGTAAACCAATACATATTAAAACAGATATTTATCTTACATATACCATTGCCAAGTTTAAACAGTTTTGTGCTACCTTGCAAATTTGTCATACTCCTGGAATTCCATACAACCCTCAGGGCCAAGGCATTGTGGAACTTGCCCACCTTACCTTAAAAACTTGGCTAACCCTCCTTAAGGCTTCCTCCCTTGTATTTACCACACCCAGGCATCGCCTTAACAATGCATTATTTGCCCTTATTTTTCTTACCCTAGACAATGAAGGCCATTTGGCAGCAGACAGACACTGCCATCCCTCGTCCAATTCTGTTCGCCCACCTGTTATGTGACACAATCCCCTTACAAATAAATAAAAAGGCCCAGATCCTGTCCTCATCTGGGGAGGAGGCTCAGCTTATGTTTTTGGACCAAGATCAAACAGCCCCAAGATGGTTACCAGAACTCCTGGTTAAACAGGTTAATGACTTACCTCAAAACAGGGACAGAGGGACTCCTCATGAGGACAAAATTTCTTCTTTTTCAGATGCAGCCAACAATCTGCCAGCCTTGGAATAACAGTTCCTGTGGGCACAGGTACACTGGCTTAGGCACGTCTATTCACTCTTACCATCGCCTGTCTCAACAAATTATAAACTCTATCAGTAACAACTGATAAAAACTCTATCATGAACCATTAAAGATTTGCAGGACCAAATAGACTCCCTGGCAGAAGTGTTCCTTCAAAAAAGACGAGGCTTAAATTTGCTGACAGCTAACCAGGGAGGTATTTGCTTGGCCTTAGGGGAATGATGCTGCATTTATGCCAATAATTCTGGCATAGTATGCACTAAAATTAAGCAGCTTCAAGAAGATCTAGAAAAGAGACGAAGGGAAATATTTGAAAATCCCCTCTGGACTGGGCTTAATGGATTTCTGCCCTATCTTCTTCCCCTATTAGGCCCTTTGTTGGGTTTACTTTTAATGGTGTCCCTAGGACCCTGCATTATAAACAGGCTGTTACAATTTATTAAAGAACAGATTAATATTTTGGCCTCTAAGCCCCTACAGGTCCACTATCATCGCCTGGATATGGAAGACCGTGCTGCCAACATTTAAAAGGATGTTCTACCCTCCTCACAAGCTTATTTCTTAAGGTTACATGCCCACAGATCTCTCTTTCTTATATAAAACTCTAAGTAACAGCTCTGACCAACCATCTTCTGCCCTTGCCATAAGGGTTCGTCCTCCATGGGCCCCTCTGTTTGGGGCAGGACACACCCATGGAGAGAGGACGTTAGGCCATAATAACAGAGGGTGCAGGAAGGACTGCAGGAGGATGGATCCATGGTTCCCAAAACCCAAGTCTTCTGAGTGACACGCTCTGGTGCATGGCAGTTGGCATGCTTCCCCCTCAAAGCCGTCTCCTTAAAAAACATGCCTAGGCCACCACGAAATCTCCTAGTAAACATGCTCGATCAGATCAGGAGATATTCTAAGGCCTGTTAGAGAAACAGAGCCTGTATAACCCCCTAAAACATTGGCCTGTAAGGTATGGTCAAATATTTAATATAAGAAAGGGGGAAGATGTCAGGGGCTAGAAGGAAGTTCTCCTTCAAAGAATAGCCTGACACTTACAAGAAATAGACCCCTGCGAGATTTCCTGCCTGGGAGACATCCCGCAGTCATCTATCACCCTGAGACATCCTGCGGCTATCCGTCTTCCTAAAATATCCTGAGGTTATCTCACCCTGTGAAGACATCCAGCAACTGCCGATAAGAGAGCTTTCTCATCCGCAGCATATAAATACACTGTGAGAACTATAAAAGTTTTCAGCATGATCAGAACTGTTGTCTTGCTGTCTTCTCTCATCACTCTTGTCCCTTCATTCCTCCTCAACAAGGTTCAACGCCCACGTTGAAGTGTCCAGCCGGCCCGGACACCTGACACTAAACCATAACCTACTAGACTCTGACTACTAATCCTAATATGATGGAGAAAAATAATCCAAACAGAATGGAAATACAAGCAGTACAGAGGAGGCATGGTGTATAGTTGGACTTGCCTTTTGAATGATATAGGGTAGGTGTTATAAATCTAGCTAATTTTTAACTAAAATAGTTCTCCACATGTTTTTAAAGTTAACAAATATGTGAATACCTGTCTCCCTTTCTCTGTAGCCAATTAAGCACATGTATTTTTATATGCACATATAGAATCTTACCTGGTATCACACGTATATTCTTCTGAGGTGTCTGACTTGGCAAATACAAATTGTGAGAAGAGATCACTCCTCCTAAACTCTGTTGGAACTGAAAATTCAACCTATGGGTGAGCCTCCTAGTAGAACAACATTATACATAAATCGATGTTCGGTAAAATAAATATTTTTGCATCTGTGGCTGATGTACATTTCATGAAGAATTTCGATTAGCATATATATTGCTACATTTTATTGTCTGTGTGTGTTTTTTAATATATATATATATATATATATATATATATATATATATATACTCTCCAAATTTTTCCAAATATAAAATATATGTGTCTTATATACACTACCTAAATTCATTCATGTTCATAAATATATGTGTCTTATATACACTACCTAAATTCATTCATGTTCATGTATGTGGATTTATAATCAACATTTCACAAGATTATTCTCAGAAATATTCATCCACCTGAAATACATATTTGTTTCCTATTACTGAAAACTAACTTCAGTGAATGGTGCATACAATCCTAATATTTCTACATTAACTGACCCTGTTTAACATCAATGCAAGTAGATTCCTATGGGACATGATGTGTATTTTGAAGTTCATTTTATTCAACACTGGTACAATAGAATTTCTATAGTTTACGAACATCATAGGACATATATTTCATCCATAAGTTCACAAATTTATAGGCATTTGATTCACTTTCAGTCATTTACTGATTCAGAACACATGTATTCCTCCAGGTTTCTTGACTGGTCTTTTCATGAGACTTCATTTCAAACACATTATTTTTGATTTCCATAATCATTTTGAAGCAAAACTCACACACTCTTCATGATAAAACATAACCCTAATATTACCATTAGATGTATTACTGGTTGGAATGAATAATTGTATATCAATATAAGATTTTCTGTATATATTCAGATATCAATTCAATCCTTTATTTATAGTTGGAACCAATTATATTATTTATTCACAGTATGGTCTATTCATGCATTATCTCTACATTCATAGACACAGGGTACATCTATTTGTAACCCCAATACTAATTTATTCGTCTTCAAAATGTTGCTCCCAGAAATGGTGGAAGAAATACTCATGTCACCTGATCTACGTATGCATTTATCACAGTAATATTCTGGACACAAAAAGCAGAGGTCACACTTATGATTGTACCAAAGCCTAAATGGAAAGTGAGCATGGATTACTAAAAACATTCATGTCCAGGTTGCCTAATGCTCTCAAATGTCAATCCTATTTATGACAACATATTTGTTTCTTCCTAAGACTATATATTCAACCTCAGCCCTGTTGCAAATGTCTAATCCTATCACTCACTTTATACTTTCCCTGATTTCCTAATGTCTCTATTGATGTCTGCTTTCCTAAATATTTTCACCAGTTCACAATTTTGACTAACACTTCACATGTGCTGACATTTACATTCACTGTCTATGTGATACCCTATTGCTAAAGAACTTTTGTTACAATTCCTGTACTCACTCTTCTTCTGAAACCTACAGAATATCTTCCTAATCCTACCGACTATCCCAGTTTGAGTGGATACTCACTTCTACATTCAATCATCCAAGGTACAAGGTCCTATGCCATTGATTATTGATTTATCTGAAACATCTATGCAGAACATGTATCAAAGCTAAGTATCCCAATCAAGAGCGCAATGCCCTAGTGGGATTCCAATCTTACCTAGATTTCTGTTTTCATACTTATATTTCACCTATATATTCTTATAAATATCACAGGTTCCCAATACCATTATTCATCAAGCAGAATGATTCCTAACCCAAATCAAACCTGTTATTAAGCGAAACGATACACTGTTCCCTCAATCTAACTTTACAGAAGAGCAGGGACAGTGTTGGTCCTAAAATAGAGGAATGTAGTGAATCTTCCACCTGTTGAAAAACTCAAAGTTTCATGCAGAAGTGATCCCTGGAGAAGATATAGGCACCACTGAAGGACCTGAGAGAGCAAAAGTCAACTTCCATGGCAAACAACCTGGTCAGGATGAAAGGTTGTTACTGAATCAGCCTCTCTGTTCTTTTTTTTATTATTGGTTGTTCAAAACCTTACAAATCTTTTGACATAACATATTCATACATTAGCATACATTAGCTTCAAGTGATTTATGAACTCCCATTTTTACCCCAGATACAGATTGAAGAATCACTTCGGTTACACATCGACATTTTTACATAATTCGATACTAGTAATTGTTGTATTCTGCTACCGTTCCTATCCTCTACTATCCCCCCTCCCCTCCCCTCGGATCTTCTCTGTCCACCCCATCTACTGTAATTCATTTCTCACCTTGTTTATTTTCCCATTCCATTCACAACCTCTAATATGTAATTTAGTATAACAATGAGGGTCTCCCTCCATTTCCATGCAATTCCCCTTTTCTCTCTCTTTCCCTCCCACCTCATGTCTCTGTTTAATGTTAATCTTTTCTTCCTGCTCTTCCTCCCTGCTCTATTCTTAGTTGCTCTCATTATATCAAAGAAGACATTTGGTATTTGTTTTTTAGGGATTGGCCAGCTTCACTAAGCATAATCTGCTCTAGTGCCACCCATTAGAATATGGACTCAAACAGTCCTGTTTGGAGAGCTGGTCCCGGGTGCCTATGGTTGATATACATTCTAACTTGTGAAAGTGTCACAGGACGTAGGGGCAGCCTCCATCTCATGGGACCCTTGGAAGCAACTGTTAGGACAAAGTTGTTGCTAAGGCAGTGACCTCATTCAGTTCCTGAAGGAAGTGACCTCACCTCACTTCCTTGGTGATGGAACTCTAAGAACTTGGGATGCAGGAAGACAGGCACCCAGAGCCTGTCCCAGTCCCAGTCCCAGTGGTCTCACTTGTTTGGATATACCAAGGACAGAGTCAGTCTTTCTTGGTACCTACTGATATGAGAATGGCCAAAAGCCAGAAAAGCTCTAAAGAGGGGCCTTTCCTGAGAAAGCAGATAGTGGTTCACCAGTGGCTCCTGACATCTTCACAGAGTTGGTTAAAGAGACCAGATCTGAGACAGGACAGGCCATTTCGGGGGAACATACTGTAACCCACCAGTCAGAGGACACTCTGGATAGTCACAGACCTACTTTGGGGAAGGAGGTGCCTCTGTGGGTGTCGCTGTGTGTTTGTGGATTTGCCTCATGTTCTGAGAATAGATAGAAAAGGCGGTTTGTTTGGTTTTGAGTGAACTGTTTCTAGTAAGTCATTTGACAACGCGAGTGTTTCTATGTCTGTGTATCCCACTGTGTCCATGGTTATAGACATTAGAAAAGATAATGCATCAATTGATGTGTCCTGTCTAGTAGAAAGCTTCCCATCATTTATTCTGCCAAATTGATGAATGGATTTTGGCTTGCCTTATCGATGGGCAACACGTGCTATCTTCCAAAGTTCGTGCGTTCTTCCTGAATTCTGGCCACTCTACAGAATAGGCTCATGGTTTTGTGTCCAATATATGTACCATTTCCAAACCCTGTTACATGGCCATGTACTGGATAGCTGAAGGGAAGGGCGAGCATCTCAGAAAACTCAGATATCAGTGTGACCAATAAAGTCTCAGTGGAGAAACCCTGCTTTGCTTACCTATTGTTCTGTTGCCCTGAATGTCAGGAAGGTCTTTGTTTCAGGCCACCCCTTTGTGAAGCCTGAAGAAAACAGGTTTCAAATGGAAATGAATGGGCATCACCTGTGGCTCTTTGCTTAATTGCTTTGAAAAGGGATGTGTCTGAATCAGCCTCTTGGCCCTGTTTGAGGCAATGGCTTAGATTCTCACCACCTGATGTATCTTAAGAATGATCCCATGTGTGCATTCAAAACCAAAATGGCCAAAAGAGCAGTCATTGTGGATGAAGTCTCTCCCCTTCCTCTTTTAGGTTCCTGACCTCCATCAAGTGAGAATAGGGATCCTTTGGGTCAAATGATTTCTTCAAAGCCCTGCAGAAGCTAGCCGATATGTGCTTGGGTTTTATAATGACTCCAATTCACATAAAAAAATAAACCCCACAGTCAGTAGGCCTCAAATTGGAGAAGCAGAGAAGTATTAACAGCAGGCCTATTTGATCACTCCTAGTTCACAGGAAGTGTGTCCAGGCAACCCTGATTTTAGGCCATTAAGGGGCAAGGGAGATTATTTTGGAGACTGTCTTTTGTTTCGCCCCTCATGGAAACATCCAGCCAGAGGTTATGATGAGTGTCTATATGAAAGATCATGAGGGCCATGTGGGAGTGTTTTGGTTTTAATTGTGGCCATTTGTTTGGTGTTTGGAAGAGATGACTGGGTCCACCTTTACATGAACTCTGGTGTGATTCCCCTTAGAGACTGAGTTCTGGAACTGAACTCAGAGAATTATTGCCATGAATTGCGTTGGGATTTTCGGAGGCCATGCATGAGAGTCCCCCTTGAAAACTGAGATCTATGTGCAGGGTGGCTTTCAACAGAGCACTGGGAATCACAGCCAAGATATCACGTGATTTTATTCTGAAAGACTTGTCAGCCATATTTGAGAGTTGAAACACACATGGACCTCATTGTAGACCTCAATGGGACTGGCTTCATGTGACCATTTGGCCACTTTTTGAGAAGCCTTGCCTGTGAGAATTCTCCAAAGCTTTCATTGAAATGTGCTTCCTCTACATTTAATGGTTCTGGAGTGAATTTTAACCCACAGTGCCTCCAACATCATCATTGAAAAATGGCTACAAAAATACCATAAAATTTTTGAATTTCCCATGACCAGGTGGCAATGGAGGACCTTTGGATGTCCTGTTGCTGATCATGAGTATACCAGACAGTGCTTTGATTGACTCGGTTTCATGAAAATCGTGTAGAACAGAGATGCCAATAAGTTGGAGCCTGCTGAGTAGTGGGCCTAGAGCCGTGGTGGTCAGGTGTATGATAAAACATCTGTGGTGGGGCCTGTGGATCTTCCATTGGCTTCCAAATGGCTTGTGACTGACATGGTGCAGCAAGCAGTCCCTTCTATATAAAGGCATCTTGTAATACTGAGAGATTTCAGGGCAATGTTCAGAATCAAGTTGCTATGGTCAATGGGGCAATATATGTGGGCTAGAAGTATGTTTGGTGCATTCTCCTGCAGAAACTGACCCACCACATGTGACAGAACTCCCTCCAGCACTGTGACCCACTAGAACTCCTTGTATTTTTGAATCAAATAGCAAACTCCCAGTGTAGCAGCAAGAAACACCATGAAATTTGGAGGATGACCAAATGGCTTCACAGTCCACATGGGGAGACACTTAGTCCCCAGTGGTCACAGTTTACCTACAAAGAGCAAATTCAGCACTGCTGCCTCATCTTCACTGGAAAATAAGAAACCATGTCCTCCAGGTCACATAGATGTAGACCCAGCTTTGATGGTCTCACTACAAATGAAGCTAAAGCTCCAGAAAACAACATATTTTTCAGGTGCCCAACCTCAGAGGCAGTTCTTCAAGAATTCTTTAGGCCAGCAGAGCCTCATGTTTGTGGAGTGTTCACCCTATCCCTTACTTTTGGGAACTCCTCTACCACCTCCAGTGTTGTGAACTACTGAGCATATTCCATTCCAGATATGTATTCACAGATTTTCTAACACTTCTCCTCTAATTGTGTCTTACTTGGGGCAAAAGTAATGTCAAGCCATAGTTCTTGATGAGAGTGGGAATATTTTTGTGTAGCACATATTTGCATACACATTGGATTCATTTTCCAATTTTCCATTTGAAATACTGAATCCCTGACACTAACCCCTACCCTACTAGACTCTGACTACTAATCGTAATATCATGGAAAATAATAACCCAATCAGAATAGAAATACAAGCAGTTAAGAGGAGGCATGTTTGGTATTCTTGGACTTGCCTTTTGCATTATATAGGGTAGGAGTTATAAATCTAGTCAATTTTTTTGTTGAAATAGTTCTCCATGTGTTTTTAAAGTTAACAAACATGTGAATTTATGTCTCCCTTTCTCTGTAGCCTAGTCAGCAAATGTATTTTTATATGCATATATAGAATCCTACCTAGTATTACACGTACATTTTTGTGAGGTGGCTGACTTGGCAGATACAAATTGTGAGAATATATCACTCCTCCTAAATGCTGTTGAAACTGAAAATTCAACCTATGGCTAAGCCTCCTATTTGAACAACATTATACATAAATCCATGTTCAGTAAAATTAATATTTTTGGATCTCTGGATGATATGTATTTCACGATAAATTTCCGTTGGCATACATAATGCTACATTGTAATGTCTCTCTGTATATATATATATATATATATATATATATATATATATACTCTCAAGATTTTTCAAAATATGAAATATATGTGCCTTATTGTGCACTCCCCAAATTCATTCATATCATGAATGTGGATTTATAATCAACTTTTCAAAAGATAATTCTCAGAAATATTCATCAACCTGAATTACATATTGGTTGCCTAGTACTGAAAACTATCTTCAGTAAATGGTGCATACAAAACATAATATTTCGACATTGCAAGTTGGCCGTGAATAGAGTGCATCACACCCAGTGTACCACACCACATTGCAGGTGAATAACGAGTTAAAATGACAAAAGACTATCTTGTTAGGATCTTATAGAAAAATGGGTGTGCACCGAAACCTAAAAGAATGATTTCCACCAACGAGGTCCGGTAATTGAGTCTCAAACGTGAGCTGAATATGCAACCAGAGATCCGGGCTTACTGATCCGTGCGGCCCGCCCCGTGGCTACAGACGTCGGGGCACCACCGAGAAGCGACTAGCATCCAGGGAGAAACGTTGCTGCAGATTCTGTGGAATCCTGCCGGCTGACCCCCCACTGAGCCCCAGGCGGAGTTCGGGATCTCAGTCAGGGAAGGAAGCGCTACAGTTCTATCCCCCACAACGGAAACTCCACCAAGGAAACCAACGGCAACCATCTTGGAGAGCTGAAGTAACCACCGCCACTCTCCGACAGATTGCAACAATAAAACAGTTGTGTGTTTTCCGCTCATCTCCCATACAGTAGGATATTTGCATAAAATCTTTCCTAAGCTTTCCAGGGGAGGGATTATCAGAGAGAGCCTGAATAAAGATGAGGGGGGAAACTAGAGGCACCTGACCTTCTACTCCCCCTCCCATCAGTGGTGAAAACAAAATCTGTCTAGCCAGCGATGGGGAAGGGGCAAACGGAAAAAAAAAAAAAAAACAATAGAGTGCTGGGGTTCCCAATAGACACAATCCACACCCAAGAAACGGCAGGCCAGAGTACAGTTTGAGCTGCCGAGGGCATTACTCAGGGGAAAACTGGTGTAGCAAGAGAAACCAGGACTAGCAGGAGAAACCAGGGGACTAGAGGCCAGGCCCGCGTGACTGGGCGCCTGGAGAACGCTCGCCCGCCGGCAACAGCCGGCCCGCTGCAGGTGTGACTGGACGGCTGGAGACCGCCTGCCCACCAGCGACCAATCACCTGCCATATGCCTGCCCTAATGGGTGGCTAGAGATCGCACAACCGCCGGTGACAGCCCACCCGCTGACTGCGTGACTGGACAGCTTGTGACCGCCTGCACACCCGCGACCAGGAGCTGAAAACAAACAGAGACAGTACAGTCCCACACCCCCATGCGAACACCCGGGCAAAGAGCCTGGGGCCCACCATAGCAGAGAGGTGACATCACTGGAGCTCGGCCGTCGGAATTCCTTCCCAGTGGAATCCACTTTAGCATGCACAGTCTACCAACA
Source organism: Callospermophilus lateralis (assembly GCF_048772815.1). Classification (NCBI taxonomy): domain Eukaryota; kingdom Metazoa; phylum Chordata; class Mammalia; order Rodentia; family Sciuridae; genus Callospermophilus; species Callospermophilus lateralis. The sequence continues at coordinate 47,126 of NW_027511058.1, read as the reverse complement.
CAAAAGAGCTACAATAGAGATATATAAAACCAAAACAAATATATAGAAGAGAGCAGAAACACAGCAATCAAACGGAGCTGGAAAGTAATGTGAACTTCATGAAAAAACAAGGGAAAAAGGTGTACAAATAATGCCGGACAACTTAATTCTACAGGAGGACCTAGAATCATCAGAAACAGGGATAGGGAAAAAACTCAATGCATCCCTAACTCAGATGGAAAGAAATATTAGAGAAGACATGAGGCAGCAAGTCCAAGCAATAAAAGAATATTTTGAAAATGAATTAAACAAACAAATTCAAATGGCAAAGAAGGAGCTTTACCAAAAGACAGAGTTCTTAAAAAAATCAAACAGTAATTCTAGGAATGCAGAAAAATATAAACCACATTAAAAACTCAAACGAGAATATTGTAAATAGACTAGATTAAGTAGAAGTCAGAAGATCAGATAATGAAGACAAAGTTTATCAACTTGAAAAGAATATAGTCAACACAGAAAAGATGCTTATATCCCATGAGCAATCTATTTAAGAGATATGGGATGTCATAAAAAAACAAATTTGAGAGTCATCAGGATAGAAGAAGGCATAGAGATTCAAACCAAAGGAATGGACAACATATTAAATGAAATAATTCTAGAAAACTTCCCAGAGATAAAAGATGGAATGGATTGCCAAATCCTTGAAGCCTACATGACCTCAAACATTCAAAACCATAATAGACCAACTCCAAGACATAGAATTATCAAGATAGCTAACATACAGAACAAGGAGAGAATATTAAAAGCTAAAAGAGAAATGAGGCAGATTACATTCTGGGGTAAACCAATTAGGTTAACGACTGAATTTTCATCACAAACTTTGAAAGCGAGTAGATCCTGGAACAATGTATTTCAAACGCTGAAAAATAATGGATTCCAACCAAGAGTACTGTATCCATCAAAATTAAGTTTGGGACTTGACAATGAAATTAGTGTCTTTCACGATAAACAAAAGCTAAAAGAATTTGCAGAAAGAACACCAGCACTGCAAAGCATTTGAGCAAAATACTAGAAGAAGAGGAATTGAAAAATAGTGCCCCAAACTAACAGCAGGAGGTATCTCAGTAAAGGGGGAGAAAAATAACCAAAAAGTAAAAACTAGCCAAACTAAAAATAAATAAATAAATAAACATGAATGAAAGTAAAAATCATATTTCAATTGTAACCTTAAATGTTAATGGCATAAACTCACCAATCAAGAGACATAGGTTAGTAACCTGAATCAGAAAAACAAATCCTACAGTCTGCTGCCTTCAGGAGACTCATATGATAGGTAAAGACATACACAGGCTGAAAGTAAAAGGTTGGGATAAATCATACCACTCACATGGCCCTCGGAAGCAAGCAGGAGTAGCCATACTCATATCAAATAAAATCAATTTCAAACCTACGTTAATAAAAAGGGATAACGAAGGACACTATGTACTGTTAAAAGGAACCATCCACCAACAAGACATAACAATTATCAATTTGTATGCACCAAACAATTGAGCTGCAACGCTCATGAAACAAACTCTCCTCAAGTTCAAGAGTCAAATAGACTACAACACAATAACTACGGGTGACTTCAACACACTGATCTCGCCATTAGAAAGATCCTCTAGACAAAAACTGAATAAAGAAACTATGGAATTCAACAGCACAATAAATAACCTAGGCTTAACCAACATATATAGAATATATCAACCATCCTCAAGTGGATACACGTTCTTCTCAGCAACACAAGGATCCTACTCAAAGATAGTTCATATATTATGCCATAGGGCAACCCTTAGTAAATATAAAGGCTTGGAGATAATACCATGCACCATATCTGATCATATTGGAATGAAACTGGAAATAAATGATAAAAGAAGGAAGGAAAAATCCTACATCATATGGAAAAATGAACAATATTCTACTGAATGATCAATGGGTTACAGAAGACATAGAGGAGGATATAAAAAATTCTTATAGACAAATGACAATACAGACACAACATACTGGAATCTATGGGACACAATGAAAGCAGTTTTAAGAGGGAAATTCATTTCTTGGAGTTCTTTCCTCAAAAAAATAAAATAAAATAAAATAAATGAACTCACACTACACTTCAAAAACCTAGAAAAAGAAAAGAAAAACAACAGAAAATGTAGTAGAAGACAAGAAATAATTAAAATTAGAGCAGAAATCAACGAAATTGAAACAAAAAAAAACATTGAAAAAATTGATAAAACTAAAGGTTGGTTCTTTGAAAACATAAATAAGATCGACAGGCCCTTAGCCATGCTAACAAAGAGAAGAAGAATGAGAACTCAAATTACTAACATACGGCATGAAAAAGGCATTATCATAACAGACACTACAGAAATACAGAAGATAATTAGAAAGTATTTTGAAACCCTATATTCAAATGAAATAGAAGATAGTGAAGATATCAAAAAATTTCTTAAGTCATACGATGTGCCAAGATTGAGTCAGGAAGACACACACAATTTAAACAGACCAATAACAAAGGAAGAAATATAAGAAGCCATCAAAAGAATACGAACCAAAAAAAGCCCTGGAGCGGATGGGTATAGAGCGGAGCTCTACGAAACCTTAAAAGAAGAATTAATACCAATACTTTTCAAGCTATTTCAAGAAATAGAAAATGAAGGTGCTCTTTCAAATTCATTCTATGAGGCCAAAATCACCCTGATCCCGAAACCAGACAAAAACACTTCAAAGAAACAAAACTACAGACCAATATCTCTAATAAACTAGGATGCAAAAATTCTCAATAAAATCCTGGTGAATGTAATACAAAAGCATATCAAAAAATTGTGCACCATGATCAAGTAGGATTCATCCCAGGGATGCAAGGCTAGTTCAATATACGGAAATCCATAAATGCTATTCACCACATCAATAGACTTAAAGACAAGAACCATATGATCATCTTGATAGATGCCGAAAAAACATTCGACAAAGTTCAGCCTCCCTTTATGTTCAAAACACTAGAAAAACTAGGATAACAATGTTGAGTTACCTCAACATTGTAAAAGCTATATATGCTAAACCTCAGGCTAGCATCATCGTAAATGGAGAAAAACTGAAGGCATTCCCTCTAAAATCTGGAACAAGACAGGGATGCCCTCTATCACCACTTCTATTCGATTTAGTTCTTGAAATACTAGCCAGAGCAATTAGACAGACAAAAGAAATTAAAGACATGAAAATAGGAAAAGAAGAACTTAAATTATCGCTATTTTCAGATGACATGATAATATATTTAACAGACTCAAAAGGGTCTACAAACAACTGCTAGAGTTAATAAATGAATTCAGCAAAGTGGCAAGATATAAAGTCAACACGCATTAATCAAAGGCATTCCTGTATATCAGCAGAAAAACTTCTGAAATTGAAATGAGGAAAACCACTCCATTCACTATATCCACAAAGAATATAAGATACTTGGGAATCATCCTAACGAAAGAGGTGAAAGATTTATATAATGAAACCTACAGAATCCTAAAGAGAGAGATAGAAAAAGATCTTAGAAGATGGAAAAATGTACTTTGTTCATGGATAGGCAGAACTAACATCATCAAAATGTTGATATTACCCAAAGTTCTCTACAGGTTTAAATCGGTGCCAAAAAAATCCCAACGGCATTTATTGTAGAAATGATAAAGCAATCATGAAATTCATATGGAAAAACAAAAGACCCTGAATACCAAAAGCAATTCTAAGCAGGAAGTGTGAATCTGGAGGTATAGCGATACAAGAGTTCAAACTGTACTACAAAGCAATAGTAATAAAAACATCGTGGTACTGGTACCAAAACAGGCAGCTGGACCAATGGTATAGAATAGAGGACACAGAAACCAATCCACAAAATTACAACTTTCTTATATTTGATAAAGGGGCTAAAAACATGCAATGGAGGAAAGATAGCATCTTCAACAAATGGTGCTGGGAAAATTGGAAATCCATATGCAACAAAATGAAACTGAATCCCTTTCTCTCACCATGCAAAAAGTTAACTCAAAATGGTTCCAGGAGCTAGATATCAAATCAGAGACACTGCGTCTAATAGAAGAAAAAGTTGGCTACGATCTACATACTGTGGGGTCGGGCTCCACATTCTTTAATAGGATGCCCATAGCCAAAGAGTTAATAACAAGAATAAACAAATGGGACTCACTTAAACTAATTTTTTTTTCTCAGCAAGAGAAACAATAAGAGAGGTAAATAGAGAGCCTACATCCTGGGAACAAATTTTTACCCCTCACACTTCAGATAGAGCCCTAATATCCAGAATATACAAAGAACTCAAAAAAATTAAACAATAAGATAACAAATAACCCAATCAACAAATGGGCCAAGGACCTGAACAGACACTTCACAGAGGAGGACATTCAATCAATGAACAAGTACATGAAAAAATGCTCACTATCTCTAGCAGTCAGAGAAATGCAAATCAAAACCACCCTATGATACCATCTCACTCCAGTAAGATCGGCAGCCATTATGAAGTCAAACAAAATAAGTGTTGGTGAGAATGTGGGGAAAAGGGTACACTTGTACACTGCTGGTGGGACTGCAAATTGGTGAGGCCAATTTGGAAAGTACTATGGTGATACCTGGGAAAGCTGGGAATGGATCCACCATTTGACCCAGCTATCACCCTTCTCGAACTATTTCCTGAGGATCTTAAAAGAGCGTACTGTAGAGATACTGCCACATCAATGATCATAGCTGCACAATTCACAATAGCTAGACTGTGGAACCAACCTAGATGCCCTTCAATAAATGAATGGATAAAAAAATGTGGCTTTTACACAAAATGGAGTATTACTCTTCATTAAAAAATGACAAAATCATAGAATTTGCATGGAAATGGATGGCATTAGAGCAGATTATGCTAGGCGAAGCTAGCCAATCCTTAAAAAAACAAATGCCAAATGTCTTCTTTGATATCAAAAGAGCAACTAAGAACAGAACATCGAGGAAGAGCATGAGGAAAAGTTTATCATTAAACAAAGACGAGTTGGGGGAGAGAAAGGGAGAGAGAAGGGAAAGCATATGGAAATAGTAGGAGACCCTCAATGTTACACAAAATTACATATAAGAGGATTTGAGGGGAAATGGGGGGGAAACAATGGAGAGAATTGAACAACAGCAGATGAGGTAGAGAGGGAAGATGGGAGGGGAGGGGAGGGGGGATAGTGGGGGATAGGAAAGTTCGCAGAATACAACAGTCACTAATATGCTATTGTTCAAAAATGTGAATGTGTAACCAATGTGATTCTGAAATTCATATTTGTGGAAAAAATGGGAGTTCATAACCCATTTGAGTCAAATGTATCAAAGATGATATATCATGAGCTTTGTAATGTTTGGAACAACCAATAGAAATAAATAAATAAATAACGGTTTAAAATTGAGAGGGAAGAAATCAGCTAAAAATGGGTTGAGATGCATTCATTTTGCTAAGCAGAAACTTTGTTTCGTTTAGTTGTAACTATCACAATTTTATTTTACCAGGAAATTGGCTTTTGAAAATGCACATAAATTGAGATTAAAGGATAATTCACCTACCTTCATGAAAAATTCATAGCATTTTCTATATTTTTCATATTTCATTTTTTTTCGTGAATATTTTGTCATGGACCAGGTCTAGTCTTAGGCTATTCTTCCAGAATACTACCTCATCTGACAAATTCGTACAATGTGTTGGATTGTTGTTTTCACCTTTTATTTAATAGTTTCTAGCTGATAATGTGTATTTTCTTTATCTTTATTTGCACATATATACCCAACAATATCTTTGCATTTTATGTTTTACTGGGGAAGAGACTCATCAAAAGCTCTTTGTTATATGTATCAACAATCAGATATTTAGAGCACACAATTATTCTTAATTTTGCATGAAAATATCTTTGTACTATTTTCTTATACAGATTTAGAATTATTAATAATGTCCCTACTGTAATAAGTAATTATTTACAAGAAGAATTAAACAATTGACTTTATATCAATTATGAATATGAAAAGTACTAAAATAAGCATTTGGCAATTAATACACAATTGATAGAAATTGAAATCACAAGAAAGCCTTTAAAATGTCAGTGCATATGGTCCTTAAATAATAGGTTATTCAAAAAACTTTTTCTAATTCATAAGATTTAATATGCCGTATTATAGCTTAATGTGATATAAAACCTTAAATTATCAGTATTGATAAAAAAAAATGATACCTGTTTATTTAAATATGTTTATTTGATTTTCACTGTAAGATGTTAATTCTGGAAGGCTTGAGAATTAAGAAAGTTTTGGTCTATATTATTTTTAACAGGCTAATCAAAGTACTTTTAAATGTATATGTATGTATATATATATATAATATGTAATGCATATGCATGAATATAGATACATATGTATAAAAATTTATTTTAATATATCTATCAGGTGATTATAATTATTAAATTTTCTCAAGAAAAGAACAATGACTATAAAAAACAGTCTTAAATTTAAATTTCATAGCATACTACTGTTTGTAATGACATGAGAGAAAAACAGATATGAAAGGAAAACGAAAAAGCAAGAGAGAGAAGGGGGAAAATGAGGAAGAAAGTGAGTAAAGATGAGGGAGAGGCATGTTCGATGTAAAGATAAAAGTGGAGGGGCTGGGTTTGTGGTTCAGTGGTAACATGCTTTTCTAGCATGTGTGGGACACTGGGTTCTATTCTAAGCACCACATACAAATAAACAAAATGAAGGTCAATCACAACTGAAAAAATTAAAAATAAAAAAGTAGAAATATTACCAAAACTCCAAGCTTTTATGAATGTTAAATTAAAAAAAATTATGTTACATAGCCTTATGTAATTTCTAGACTATCCAAAAGAGTCATTAAATGTTAGATTATTAGTGCGATAACTAAAAATCCATTGCTCTTTCCTCAACATTCTGTGGCATGCTAGTGGTAAAATAAATTCTATTATAACACCAAAAAAAATCTAATATTTCTATAGTAACTGACCCAGTTTAATATCAAGGCTAGTAGATTCCTATGGGACATGATGTGTATTTTGACATTCATTTTTATTCAACACTGGAACATTACTATTTCTTCAGTTTATGCACATCATAGGATATATATTTCATCCACAAGTTCGCTAATTTATACGCATTTGTTTCACTTTCAGTCACTTCCTGCTTCAGAACACATGTATTTCTCTATGTTTCTTTACTGCTCTTTTCATGAGACTTCTTTCCAAACTCATTATTTTCGATTTCCATTATCACATTTGAAGCAAAACTCATACACCCGTCATGATAAACCAAACCCTAGTATTACCATTAGATGTACAACTAGCTGGAATGAATGATTGTATATCAATATAAGATTTCTTACTTAGTTTCAGATATCAATTAAATCCATTATTTAAAGTGGAACCAGTTATATTATTTATTCACAGTATGGTCTTTTCATGCATTATCTCTATATTCATAGACACAGGATACACCTCTTTGTACCCCCAATACTAATTTATACGTCTTCAAAATATTGCTCCCAGAAATGGTGGAAGAAATGCACATGTCACCTGATTTACATATACATTTTATCACAGTAATATTCTGGACACAAAACGCAAAGGTGACACTTATGATTTTACCAAACCTAAATGGAAAGTGAACATGGATTACTAAAAACTTCCATGTCCAGTTTGCCTAATGCTCTCAAATGTGAATCCTATTCTTGACTACATATTTGTTTCTTCCTAAGATTATATATTCAACCTCAAGCCCGTTGAAAATGTCTAATCTTATCACTCACTTTTTCATTTGCCTGATTTCCTAATGTCTCTATTGATATCTGCTTTCCTACATATTTTCCCCAGATTATCATTGTGACTGACTCTTCACATGTGCTCACATTTACATTCAATCTCTACCAGAAACCCTATTGCAAAAGAACTTTTGGTCCAAATCCTATACTCACTCTTAGTTCTAAACCTACAGACTATCTTTCTAATAATACCGACTATCCCTTCTTGACTAGAAGTTCTCTTTGACATTCCATCATTCAAGGTACAAAGTCCTATGCCATTGAACATTGATTTATCTGAGACATTTCTGCAGAACATAATTCAAAGCTAAGTATCCCAATCAAGGGCCCAATGCCCTTCTGGGCTTCAAATCTTACCTAGATTTCTGTTTTCATTCTTATATTTCACTTTTACATTCTTGTAAATATTACAGGTTCCCAATACCATTATTCATGCTGTGGAATGTTTCTTAACCCAAATTGAACTTTTATTAACCGTAACCATACACTCTTCCCTGAATCAAACTTTACAGAAGAGCAGGGACAGAGTTGCTTTTACAATACAGGAATGTAGGGGTTCTTAAACCTGCTGAGATCCTCAAAGGTCCATGCAGAAATGATCCCTGGAGAAGACGTAGGCAGCTATGAAGGAGTTGAGAGAGCAAAAGTCATCTTGCATGGCAAACCCCCTTGTCAGGATGAAGGGATGTGTCTGAATCAGTCTCTCTATCTAAATGTAGAGAAGATGGACTAAACCAGTCCTGTGTGGGGAGATGTTCCCAGGCGCCTATGTTTGTTATACCATTCTATCTTGTGAACTTGTCACCGAAAGTAGGGGCAGCCTCTATCTCATGGGACCCTTGGAAGCAAATGTTAAAACAAAGTGATTGCCAAGGTAGTGACCTCATACATTTCCTGAAGAAAGTGACCTACCTCACTTCCTTGGTGATGTAACTCTCTGAACTTGGGATCCAAGATGCCAGGCTGCCAGAGCCAGTCCCAGTCCCAATCCCAGTGGGCTCACTTGTTTGGATGTACCAAGGACAGAGTCAGTATTTCTTGGTATCTACTAATGTGAGGATTGCCAAATGCCAGGACAGATCTGAAGAGGGGCCTTTCCTGAGAAAGCAGGTAGTGGCTCACCGCTGGCTCCTGAGAACTTCACAGAGTTTGCAAAGGAGACAGATCTGAGACAGGACAGGACATTTCATTGGAACATAATATGGCCCAACAGACAGAGGACACTCCAGATAGTCAGAGACCTACTTGCAGGAAGGAGATGCCTTTGTGAGTGTGAGTGTCAGTTTGTGGTTTTGTCTCATGTTCTGAGAATAGGTAGGAAAGACAGTTTGTTTGGTTTGGAATGGACTGTTTCTAGTAAGTCTTTTGACAAGGTGAGTGATTCTATGCCTGTGTATCCCACTGTGTCCGTGGTTGTAGACATTAGAAAAGAGAATGCATCAATGGATATGTCTTGTCTTGTAGAAAGCTTCCCAGCATTCATCCTGCCCAATTTATGAATGAACTGCAGCTTGCCTTATGGAGGGACAACACCTACTATCTTCCTAAGTTCCTGTTTTCTTCCTGAATTCTGGCAACTCTGCAGAATAGGCTCATGGTTTTGTGTCCAAGATATGTACCACCTCCAAGCTCTGTTACATGGCCATGTACTGGATAGCGGTAAGGAATGGCGAGCATCTCAGAAAACTCAGATATCAGTGTGACCAGGAAATTCTCAGTGGAGAAACCCTGATTTGGGCCATTCTCTTACCTATGTTTCTGTTGCCCTGAATGTCAGGAAGGTCTTTGCCTCAGGCAACCCCTTTGTGAAGCCTGAAGAAAACAGTTTTCAAATGAAAATGAATGGTCATCACCTGTGGCTCTTTGCTTAGTTTCTTTGGAAATGGATGTGTCTTAATCAGCCTCTTGGACATGTGTGAGGTTGTGGCTTAGATTCTCAGCACCTGATGGATCTAAAGAAAGATCCCATGTGTGCATCCAAACCAAAATGGCAAAAAGATCAGTTATGGTGGATGAAGTGTCTTGCCTTCCTTTGTTATGTTCCTGACCTACATCAAGTGAGAATAGGGATCATTTGGTTCAAATGAAATCTTCAAAGCCCTAAAGAAGTGCTTGGGTTTTCTCATTATTCCAAATCACATAAAGAATCTATACCTGACAGGCAGTAGGCTTCAAAATGGAGAAGCAGAGCAGTATTAACTGCAGTCCTATTTTATCACTCCTGGTTCAAATGCAGGGTGTCCAGGCCCCCATGACTTTAGGCAAATGAGGGGTAAGAGAGCTTATTTTGGACACTAACACATACCCCACTAGACTCTGACTACTAATCCTAACATGATGGAGAATAATAACCAAAACAGAATAGAAATACAAGCAGTTCAGAGGAGTCATGTTGTATAATTGGACTTGCCTTTTGCATTATATAGGCTAGGAATTATAAATCTACTCAATTTTTAATTAAAACAGTTCTCCATGTGTTTTTAAAGTTAACAAATATGTGAATTCCTCTCTCCCTTTCTCTGTGGCCTATTCAGCACATGTGTTTTTATATGCACATATAGAATCCTACCTGGTATCACATGTATATACTTGAGAGGTTGCTGACTTGGCAGATGCAAATTGTGAGAAGAGATCACTCCTCTTAATGCTGTTGGAACTGAAAATTCAAACTATTGGTGACCTTTCTAGCTGAACAAAATTATATATAAATCCATGTTCAGTAAAAAGTATATTTTGGGATGTGTGGATTATATATATTTCGTAATAAATTTCGATTGGCATATATATTGCTACTTTTTAATGTCTGTGTGAGTGTGTGTGTGTGTGTATATATATAGGCATATGTATATATATGTATCTATATATATATATCTATATATCTATATATCTATATATATCTATATCTATATCTATTTCTATCTATCTATCTATATCTATATATATATATATATATATATATATATATATATATATATATACACACTCTCCAGATTTTTGAAAATATGAAATATATGTGTCTTATTATACACTCCCAAAATTTATTCATGTTCATGTATGTGGATTTATTATCAACTTTTCACAAGATTATTCTCAGAAATATTCATCCACCTGAAATACATATTTGTTTCCTAGTACTGAAAACTAACTTCAGTGAATGATGCATACAAATCCTAATATTTCTACAGTTACTGACCAAGTTTAACATCAATGCAAGTAGATTCCTATGGGACATGATATGTATTTTGACGTTCATTTGTATTCAACACTGGTACATTACTATTTCTTCAGTTTATGCACATCATGGGATATATATTTCATCCACAAGTTCGCTAATTTATATCAATTTGTTTCACTTTCAATTACTTCCTGCTTCAGAACACACGTATTCCTCCATGTTTCTTGACTAGTCTCTTCATGAGACTTCTTTACAAACACATTATTTTCGATTTCCATAATTACTTTTGAAGCAAAACTCACACACCCTTAATGACAAACCATAACCCTCATATTACCATTAGATGTATAACTGATAGGAATGAATGACTGTGTATCAATATAAGATTTCTTGTAAATTTTAAGATATCAATTTAATCCATTATTTAAAGTGGAATCAGTTATATTATTTATTCACAGTATCATCTATTCATGCATTATCTCTATATTCATACACACAGGGTACACCTCTTTGTACCCGCAATACTAATTTATACATCTTCAAAATATTGCTCCCTGAAATGGTGGAAAAAATACTTATGTCACCTGATCTACCTATACATTTTATCACAGTACTATTTTGGATACAAAATGCAAAGATCACACATATGTTTGTACAAAAGCCTAAATTGAATGGGAGCATGGATTACTAAAAACATTGATGTCTAGGTTGCCTAATTCTCTCAAATGTCCATCCTATTGGTGACTACATATTTGTTTCTTCGAAGATTATATAGTCAACATCAACCCTGTTAAAATGTCTAATCCTATCACTCACTTTATACTTTGCCTGATTTCCTACTGTCTCTATTGATGTTTCCTTTCCTACATGTTTTCCCCAGTTTACCTATGTGACTGACTCTTCACATGTGCTGACATTGACCTTCATTCTATTACCGAAACCCTATTGATAAAGAACTTTTGGTCCATATCCTGTACTCACACTTCTTGCAAAACCTACCGACTATCTTCCTAATCCTATGGACTATCCCTGTTTGAGTGGATGTTCTTTTCTACTATCTATCATCCAAGGTACAAGGTCCTATGTCATTGATAATCAATTTATCTGAGACATCACTGCAGAACGTAATTCAAAGCTAAGTATCCAAATCAAAGGCCCAATGCCAATATGGACTTTAAATCTTACTACATTTCTGTTTTCATACATATTTTTCAACTCTATGTTCTTATATATATCACAGATTCCCAATACCATTATTCATCCAGCAAAATGATTCCTAACCCAAAACAAACATGTAATTAACCCTAACCATAAACTGTTCCCTCAATCTACATTTACAAAAGAGCAGGGACAGAGTTGGTCTTACAATACAGGAAAGTAGGGGATTGTCCACCTGCTGAGAACCTCAAAGGTCCATGCAGAATTGATCCCTGGAGAAGATGTAGGCAGGTATGAAGGTCCTGAGAGATCAAAAGTCATCTTCCATGCCAAACAACCTGGTCAGGATGAAGGCTTTTGTCTGAATCAGCCTCTCTCTTCTTAATCTAGAGAAGATGGACCAAATGAGGCCTGTGTGGAGAGCTGTTCCCAGGTGCCTATGGTTGATATACCATTCTAACTTGTGAAAGTGTCACAGAAATACGGTCAGCCTACATGTCATGGGACACTTGGATGCATGTGTTAGGACAAACTGGTTGCCAAGGCAGTAACCTCATTCAGTTCCTGAAAGAAGTTACCTCACCTCACTTTTTTGTTCATGGCACTTTCTGAACTTGGGATCCAGGAAGCCAGGCACCTAGAGCCTGTCTCAGTCCCAGACCCAGTGGTCTCACTTGTTTGATATAACAAGGACAGAGTCAGTCTTTCTTGGTATCTACTGATGTGAGAATGGACAAATGACAAGAAAGCTCTTAAGAGGGGCCTTTCCTGAGAAAGAAGGCAGTGGCTAACTGCTGGCTCCTGACAACTTCACAGAATTGGCCATGGACACCTGATGTGAGATAGGAGAGGCCATTTCAGGGGAACATAGTATGGCCTATCAGTCAGAGGACACTCCGGATAGTCACAAACCTACTTGGAGGAAGGAGGTGCTTATCTGGCTGGGGGTGTGGGTTTGTGGTTTTTTTCTCATGCTCTGAGAATATGTCTGAAAGGCGGTTTGTTTGGTTTGGAGTAAAGTGTTTCCAGAAAGTCGTATGAAAAGGCGAGTGTTTCTATGTCTGTGTATCTCACTGTGTCAGTGGTTGTAGACATTAGCAAAGAGAATGCATCAATGGATGAGTCTTGTCTAGTAGAAAGCTTCCCAGCATTCATCCTTCCCAATTTATGAATGGACTGCGGCTTGCCTTATGGACCGGCAACACCTGCTATCTTCCTAAGTTACTGTTTGCTTCCTGAATTCTGGCCACTCTCCAGAATAGGCTCATGGTTTTGTGTCCAAGATATGTACCACCTCCAAGCTCTGTGACACGGCCATGTGTTGGTTAAATGAAGGGCATGGCGAGCATCTCAGAAAACTCAGATATCAGTGTGACCAGTAAAGACTCAGTGGAGAAACCATGCTTTGGGCCTTTTCCTTACCTAATGTTCTGTTGCCCTGAATGTCAGGAAAGTCTTTGCCTCAGGCCACCCTTTTTGAAGCCTGAAGAAAAGTTTTCAACTGCAAATGAAGGGGCATCAACTGTGGCTCTTTGCTTAATTGCTTTGGAAAGGGATATGTCTTAATCAGCCTCTTGGCCTTGTGTAATTCTGTGGCTCAGATTCTCTGCACCTGATGGATCTAAAGAGAGATCCCATGTATGCATCCAAAAGCAAAATGTCCAAAAGAGCAATCATTGTGGATGAAGTCTCTCTCCTTCCGTGGTAAGGTTCCTGACCTCCATTAAGTGAGAATAGGCCTCCTTTGGGTCAAATAAGTTCTTCAAAGCCCTGCAGATTCTAGCCCATAGGTGATTGGGTTTTCTCATGACTCCAATTCACATGAAGAATCTAAATCCCACCATCAGTAGGCCTCAAATTTAAGAAGCAGAGCAAAATAAACGGCAGGCCTATTTGATGACTCTTAGTTCACAGGAAGGGTGTCCAGGCCACCCTGACTTTAGGCAAATGAGGGGCAAGGAAGCTTATTTTGGACACTGTCTTGGGCTGCACCCCTCACGGAAACCTCCAGCCAGAGGTTATGATGAGTGTCTGTATGGAAGAAAATGAGGGCCATGTGGGAGTGTTTTGGTTTTAATTGTAGTCATTTTTGTGGCGGTTAGTAGAGATTACATGGTCCACCTTGGCTTGAACTTTGGTGGGATTCTGCATAAAGACTGAGTTCTCGTACTGAACTCAGAGAAGTATTGCCATGAATAGTGTTGGAATTTTAGGAGGCCACGCATGAGAGTCGCCCTTGGAAACTGAGATCTAGGCCCAGGGTAATTATTCACAGAGCACTGGAAATCTCAGCCAGGATATCACATGACTTTGTTTGAAAAACTTGGCAACCATTGTTGAGAGTCAAAACACACATGGACCTCACATTGTAGACCTCAATGTTCCTGGATTCATGTGACCTTTTGGCCACTCTTTGGGAAGTCTTTCCTGTGAGAGATCTCCAGATATTTCATTGAAATGAGCTTCCTCACCATTTAATAGTTCCAGAATGCCTCCAACTTCATCCTTGAAAAATGGCTAGGTCAATATATCATGAAATTTTTAAAATTCCCATGACAAGTTGGCACTGGAGATTCTTTGGATATCCTGTGGCCGATCATAAGAATAACAGTCAGTGCCTTGATTGACTGGTTTTCATAAAAATTGTGCAGAACAGTGATGCCAGGAAGTTGGAGCCTGCTGAGGAGTGGGCCTAGAGCATTGGTGGGCAGGTGTGTGATAAAACATCTGCGGTGTGTTCATGTGGATCTGCCTTTGGCTTCCAAATGGCTTGTGACTGATGTGGTGCAGCCAGCAGTCCCTTCAATGTAAAGGCATCTTGTTATATGCAGAGGTTTTAGGGAAATATTTAGAATCAGGTTGCTATGGTCAAGGGGGCAACTATGTGGGATATAAGCCTGTTAGGTGCATTCTCCTGCAGACCCTGACCCACCACACGTGACAGAACCCCCTCACGCACAGAGTAACAGTTGAATTCTTTGTATTTCTTGAAGCAAATACCAAAATCCCAGTGCAGCAGCAAGAAACACCACGAAAAGTGGAGAATGACCAAATAGCTTCACAGGCCCATGTGGATACACTTAGCCCCTCGTGTCCACAGTTTACCTACAAAGAGAGTATTCAGCACTGCTGACTCATGTTCAGGGAAAATAAGAAACCATGTCCTCCAGGTCACATAGATGAAGACGCTGATTTGATGGTCTCACTACAAACGAAGCTGAAGCTCCCGACAACAACATATATTTCAAGTGCCCACCCTCAGAGGCAGTTTCTCAAGAAGTCTTTACGCCAGCAGAGCTCCATGTTTTTGGAATGATTACACTGTCCCTTACTTTTGGAATCTCCTCTACCTCCTCCAAGGTTGTGAACTCCTGAGCATATTCCATTCCAGATATTTATTCACAGATTTTATAACTCTTCTCTTCTAATTGTGTCTTACTCTGCGCAATTGTAATGTCAAGGCATTGTTCTGGATGAGAGTGGGAAGATTTTTGTGTACCACATATTTACATACACTTTGGATTCATTTTCCAATTTTCCTTTCAAAATACTGAATACCTCACACTAACACTTACCCTACTAGACTCTGACAACTAATCCTAATAAGATGGAGAAAAATAAACCAAAAAAAATAGAAATACAAGCAGTTCAGAGAAGGCATGGTGTATAGTGGAATTGCCTTTTGCATTATTTGGGGTAGGAGTTATAAATCTAGTCAATTATTTGTTAAAATATTTCTCCATGTGTTTTAAAGTTAACAAATATGTGAATTCCTGTTTCCCTGTCTCTGTAGTCTATTCAGCACATGTATTTTTACATGCAATTATAGAATCTTACCTGATACCACACGTACATTTTTGTGAAGTGGCTGACTTGGCAGATACAAATTTTAAGAGATCACTCCTCCTAAACGCTTTAGAACTGAAAATTCAACCTATGCGTGAGCTTCCTAGTTGAACAACATTATACATAAATCCATGTTAAATAAAATAAATATTTTTGGATCTCTGGATGATATAAATTTCATGGTGAATTTCATATAGCATATATTATGCTATTTTTAATGTCTGTGTGTGTTTGTGTGTGTGTATATATATATATATATATATATATATATATATATATATATATATATATATTCTCCTGATTTTTCAAAATATGAAATATGTGTCTTATTATACACTCCCTTAACTCATTCATATTCAAGTATGTGGATTTATAATCAAATTTTCTCAAGAGTTTTCTCAAAATATTCATTCTCCTGATATACATATTTGTTTCTTAGTACTGAAAACTAACTTTAGTGAATGGTGCATACAAATCCTAATATTTCTACAGTAACTGACCTAGTTTAACATCAACGCAAGTAGATTCCTATGGGACATGATGTGTATTTGGATGTTCATTTTATTCAACACTGGTACATTACTATTTCTTCAATTTATTCACATCATGGGATATATATTTCATCCACAAGTTCGCAAGTTTATAGGCATTTATTTCACTTTCAATCATTTTCTTCTTCAGATCACATGTATTCCTCCATGTTTCTTGACTGGTCTTTTTATGAGACTTCTTTCCAAACACATTAATTTAGATTTCTATGATCACTTTTGAAGCAATACTCACACACCTTTCATGATAATCATAACCCTAATATTACATATAGATGTATTACTGGTTGGAATGAATGATATTATATCAATACAAGATTTCTTATAATATTTCATATATTAATTCAATCCATTATTTAAAGTGGGAACAGTTAAATTAGTTATTCAAAATGTGGTCTATTCATGCATTATGTCTATATTCATGGAAACAGGGTACACCTCTTTTACCCCCAATAGTAATTTATAGGTCTTGAAAACATTACTTCTAGAAATGCTTGAAGAAATGCTCATGACATCTGATCCACATATACATTCTATGACAGTAATATTCTGGACAAAAAATGCAAAGGTCACACTTATAATTGTACCAAAGCCTAAAATGAAAGTGAACATGGATTACTAAAAGCATCCATGTCCAGGTTTCCTAATGCTCTCAAATGTCAATCCTAATGGTCACTGCATATTTGTTTCTTCTTAAGATTATATATTCAAACTCAACAGTGTACAAAATGTCTAATCCTATCACTCACTTTATACTTTGCCTGATTTTGTAAAGTCTCTATTATTATCTGCTTTTCTACATATTTTTCAAAGTTCATCATTGTGACTGAATTTTCATATGTGCTGACATTTACATTCACTCTCTAACTGAAAGCCTATTGCTAAAGAAATTCCCGTCCAAATCCTGTACTCACTCTTCTTCCTAAACCTACCGACTATCTACCTAATCGTACCGACTATCCCTTTTTGACTGAATGTTCTCTTCCTCATTCAATCATCCAATGTACAAGGTCCTATGCCATTGTAAATGGATTTATCTGAGACATCTGTGCAGAACCTAATTCAACACTACGTATCCCAATCAAGGGCCTAATGCCCTTCTGGGCTTCAAATCCTAGATTTCTGTTTTCATACATATATTTTACCAATATAATTTAATAAATAGCATGTTCCCAATACCATTATTCATCGCGCAGAATGATTCCTAACCGAAATCGAACCTGTTATTACCCTAACCATCATCGCCTGGAGGTCATTCCTCAAAAAAAGGAAAAACCAACAAATAAATGAGCTCACACTTCATCTCAAAGCCCTAGAAAAGGATGAACAAAACAACAGCAAATGCAGCAGAAGGCAAGAAATAATTAAAATCAGAGCGGAAATCAACAAAATTGAAACAAAAGAAACTATTGAAAAAATCAACAAAACTAAAAGTTGGTTCTTCGAAAAAATAAACAAGATTGACAGACCCTTAGCCATGCTAACGAAGAGGAGAGAGAACTCAAATTACTAACATACAGGATGAAAAAGGCAATATCACAACAGATGCTACAGAAATTCAGAAGACAATTAGAAATTATTTTGAAAACCTATATTCCAATAAAATAGAAGATAGTGAAGACATCGATAAATTTCTTAAGACATATGATTTGCCCAGACTGAGTCAGGAGGATACACACAATTTGAACAGACCAATACCAATGGATGAAATTGAAGAAGCAATCAAGAGACTACCCACCAAGAAAAGCCCGGGACCGGATGGGTATACAGCGGAGTTTTACAAAGCTTTTAAAGAAGAATTAATACCAATACTTTTCAAGTTATTTCAGAAAATAGAAAAAGAGGGAGCTCTTCCAAATTCATTCTATGAGGCCAACATCACGTTGATTCCGAAACCAGACAAAGACACATCAAAGAAAGAAAACTTCAGAACAATAACCCTGATGAACCTAGATGCAAAAATCCTCAATAAAATTCTGGCGAATCGGATACAAAGGCACATCAAAAAAATTGTGCTCCATGATCAAGTAGGATACATCCCTGGGATGCAAGGATGGTTCAATATACGGAAATCAATAAATGTTATTCACCACATCAATAGACTTAAAGATAAGAACCATATGATCATCTCGATAGATGCAGAAAAAGCATTTGACAAGTACAGCATCCCTTGATGTTCGAAACATTAGAAAAACTAGGGATAACAGGAAATTACCTTGACATTGTAAAAGCTATCTATGCTAAGCCTCAGGCTAGCATCATTCTGAATGGTGAAAAATTGAAGGCATTCCCTCTAAAATCTGGAACAAGACAGGGATGCCCTCTATCACCACTTCTATTCAATATAGTTCTCGAAACACTGGCCAGAGCAATTAGACAGACGAAAGAAATTAAAGGCATAAAAATTGGAAAAGAAGAACTTAAATTATCATTATTTGTGGATGACATGATTTTATACATAGAAGACCTAAAAGGGTCTACAAAAAAACTACTAGAACTAATAAATGAATTCAGCAAAGTAGCAGGATATAAAATCAACACGCATAAATCAAAGGCATTCTTGTATATCAGCAACAAAACTTCTGAAATGGAAATGAGGAAAACCACTCCATTCACAATATCCTCAAAAAAAAATAAAATACTTGGGAATCAACCTAACAAAAGAAGTGAAAGATTTATACAATGAAAACTACAGAACCCTAAAGAGAGAAGTAGAAGAAGATCTTAGAAGATGGAAAAATATACCCTGTTCATGGATAGGCAGAACTAACATCATCAAAATGGCGATATTACCAAAAGTTCTATATAGGTTTAATGCAATGCCAATCAAAATCCCAAAGGCATTGCTTGTAGAAATAGATAAAGCAATCATGGAATTCATATGGAAAAATAAATGACCCAGAATAGCAAAAGCAATTCTAAGCAGAAAGTGCGAATCAGGCGGTATAGCGATACCGGATTTCAAACTATATTACAGAGCAATAGTAACAAAGACAGCATGGTACTGGTACCAAAACAGGCGGGTGGACCAATGGTACAGAATAGAGGACACAGAGAACAATCCACAAAGTTACAACTATCTTATATTTGATAAAGGGGCTAAAAGCATGCAATGGAGGAAGGATAGAATCTTCAACAAATGGTGTTGGGAAAACTGGAAATCCATATGCAACAAAATGAAACTGAACCCCCTCCTCTCACCATGCACAAAAGTTAACTCAAAATGGATCAAAGACCTTGATATCAAATCAGAGACTCTGCGTCTGATAGAAGAAAAAGTTGGCTACGATCTACATATAGTGGGGTCGGGCTCCAAATTCCTTAATAGGACACCCATAGCACAGGAGTTAATAGCAAGAATCAACAAATGGGACTTACTTAAACTAAAAAGTTTTTTCACAGCAAAAGAAACAATAAGAGATGTAAATAGGGAGCCTACATCATGGGAACAAATATTTACTCCTCACACGTCAGATAGAGCCCTAATATCCAGAATATACAAAGAACTTAAAAAATTAGACAATAAGATAACAAATAACCCAATCAACAAATGGGTCAAGGTCCTGAACAGAAACTTCTCCGAGGAGGACATACAATCAATCAACAAGTACATGAAAAAATGCTCATCATCTCTAGCAGTCAGAGAAATGCAAATCAAAACCACCCTAAGATACCATCTCACTCCAGTAAGATTGGCAGCCATTATGAAGTCAAACAACAACAAGTGCTGGCGAGGATGTGGGGAAAAGGGTTCTCTTGTACATTGCTGGTGGAGCTGCAAATTGGTGCGGCCAATTTGGAAAGCAGTATGGAGATTCCTGGGAAAGCTGGGAATGGAACCACCATTTGACCCAGCTATTGCCCTTCTCGGACTATTCCCTGAAGACCTTAAAAGAGCGTATTACAGGGATACTGCCACATCGATGTTCATAGCAGCACAATTTACAATAGCTAGATTGTGGAACCAACCCAGATGCCCTTCAATGGATGAATGGATTAAAAAAATGTGGCATCTATACACCATGGAGTATTACGCAGCACTAAAAAATGACAAAATCTTGGAATTTGCAGGGAAATGGATGGCACTAGAGCAGATTATGCTTAGTGAAGCTAGCCAATCCCTAAAAAACAAATACCAAATGTCTTCTTTGATATAATGAGAGCAACTAAGAATAAAGCAGGGAGGAAGAGCAGGAAGAAATGATTAACATTAAACAGAGACATGAGGTGGGAGGGAAAGGGAGAGAAAAGGGGAATTCCATGGAAACGGAGGGAGATACTCATTGTTATACTAAATTACATATAAGAGGTTGTAAGTGGAATGGGAAAACAAACAAGGTGAGAAATGAATTACAGTAGAAGGGGTAGAGAGAGAAGATGGGAGGGGAGGGGAGGGGGGATAGTAGAGGATAGAAAAGGTAGCAGAATACAACAGTTACTAGTATGGTATGATGTAAAAATTTGGATGTGTAACCCATGTGATTCTGCAATCTGTACTTGGATAAAAAAGGGAGTTCAAAACTCACTTGAAGCTAATGTATGCTAATGTATGAAATATGATATGTCAAGAGCTTTGTAGGGTTTTGAACAACCAATAAAAAAAAAGAAATTTCCGTCCAAATCCTGTACTCACTCTTCTTCCTAATCCTACCGACTATCTACCTAATCGTACCGACTATCCCTTTTTGACTGGATGTTCTCTTCCTCATTCAATCATCCAATGTACAAGGTCCTATGCCATTGTAAATGGATTTATCTGAGACAACTGTGCAGAACCTAATTCAACACTACGTATCCCAATCAAGGGCCCAATGCCCTTCTGGGCTTCAAATCCTAGATTTCTGTTTTCATACATATATTTTACCAATATAATTTAATAAATATTGCAGGTTCCCAATACCATTATTCATCGCGCAGAATGATTCCTAACCCAAATCGAACCTGTTATTACACTAACCATACACTGTTCCCTCAATCTAACTTTACAGAAAAGCAGGGACAGAGTTGGTCTTACAATACAGGAGTGTAGGGAAACTTCCACCTGCTGAGAACCTCGAAGGTCCATGCAGAAATGATTCATGGAGAAGATGTAGGCAGCTATGAAGGACCTGAGGGAGGAAAAGTCAACTTCCATGGTAAACAACCTGGTCAGGATGAAGGGATGTGTCTGAATCAGCCTCTTTCATCTTAATGTAGAGAAGATGGACCAAACCAGGCCTGTGTGGAGAGCTGTTCCCGGTTGCCTATGGTTGATATACCATTCTAACTTGTGAAAATGTCAGAGCGAGTAGGTGCATCCTCCATCTCATGGGACCCTTAGAAGCAACTTTTAGGAAAAAGTTGTTGCCAAGGCAGTGACCTCATTTAGTTCCTGAAGGAAGTGACCTCACCTCACTTCCTTGGTGATGGAACTCTCTGAACTTGGGATACAGGAAGTCAGGCACCCAGAGCCAGTCCCAGTTCATGTCCCAGTGGTCAAACTTGTTTGGATTTTCCAAGGACAGAGACAGTCTTTCTTGGTACCTACTGATGTGAGGATGGCATAATGCCAGGAAGGTCTGAGGAGGGGCCTTTCCTGAGAAAGAAGGTAGTGGCTCACCGCTGGCTCCTAACAGCTTCACAGAGTTGGACACGGAGACCAGATCTGAGAGAGAACAGCCCATTATGGGGGAATATATTATGGCCCACCAGTCAAAGGACACTCCATATTTTCACAGACCTACTTGGGGGTCTGTGTGGGTGTGGGTGTGGGTGTGGGTTTGTGGTTTTGTCTCATGTTCTGAGAATAGGTAGGAAAGTCGTTTTGTTTGGTTTGGTGTGAATTGTTTCTAGTAAGTCTTTTGACAAGGCGAGTGTTTCTATGTCTGTGTATCCCACTGTGTCCGTGGTTGTAGACATTAGAAAAGAGAGCGCATCAATACATATGTCCTATCTAGTAGAAATCTTACCAGCGTTCATCCTGTCCTATTTATGAATGGTCTACGGCTTGCCATATGGATCGGCCACTCCTAATATCTTCCTAAGATCCTATTTTCTTTCTGAATTTTGGCCAAACTCCAGAATAGGCTCATGGTTTTGTGTCCAAGATATGTACCACCTTTAAGCTCTGTGACATGGCCATGTACTGGATAGCTGAAGGCAATGGTGAGCATCTCAGAAAACTCAGATATCAGTGTGATCAGGAAAGTCTCAGTGGAGAAACCCTGCTTTGGGCCTTTTGCTTACCTATTGTACTATTGCCCTTAATGTCAGGAAAGTCTTTGCCTCAGGCCACCCCTTTGTGAAGACTGAAGAGTTTTCAAATGGAAATGAATGGGCATCACCTTTGGCTCTTTGCTTAATTGCTTTGGAAAGGGATGTGTCTGAATCAGCTTCTTGGCCCTGTGTGAGGTTGTGGCTTAGATTCTCAGCACCTAATGGATCTAAAAAAATCCCATGTGTGCATCCAAAACCAGAATACCCATAAGAGCAGTCATTGTGGATGAAGTCTCTTACCTTCCTCTGTAAAGTTCCTGACCTCCATCTTTGAGAATAGGGATCCTTTGGGTCAAATGAGTTCTTCAAATCACTACAGAGGCTAGGCCATAGGTGCTTGGGTTTTCTCATGACCCCAATTAACATAAGGAATCTAAACCCCACAGTAATTAGGCCACAAAATGGAGAATCAGAGCAGTATTAAGGGCAGGCCTCTTTCATCACTTCTGGTTCACATGAAGGGTCTCCCTGCCACACTGACTTTAAGCAAATGGGGGAAAGGGACCTTATTTTGGATACTGTCTTTGGCTTTGGCCCTCATGGAAACCTACAGCCTGAGGTTATGATTAGTGTCTATATGGAAGAAGATGAGGGCCATGTGGGAGTGTTTTGGTTTTAATTGTGGTCATTTTTGTGGCCATTGGAAGAGATGACTGGGTCCGCCTGGGCTTGAACACTGGTGTGATTCCCCTTAGAAACTGAGTTATGGAACTGACCTCAAAGAAGTATTGCCATGTATTGTGTTGGGATTTTAGGAGGCCACGCATGAGAGTCGCCCTTGGAAACTGAGATCAAGGCCCAGGGTGGCTTTCCACAGAGCACTGGGAATCTCAGGAAGGATATCACATGATTTTATTTTTAAAGAATTGGCAGCCATAGTTGCAAGTCAAAGCACAAAAGGATCACACATTGTAGACCTCAAATGCCTGGCTTAATGTGACCTTTTAGCCTGTCGTTGGGAATCATTGCCTGTTAGAATTCTCCAGAGATTTCATTGAAATAAGCTTCCTCTCCATTTCATGGTTCCTGAATGAATTAAACACCACAGTGCCTCAAACTTCATCCTTGAAAAAAGGCTAGATAAATACCATTAAATTTTTGAAATTCCCATGAACAGGTGTCAGTGGAGAACCTTTGGATGTCTTATAGATGATCATGAGTGTACCAGACAATGCCTTGATTGACTGGGTTTCATGAAAATCATGTAGAACAGAGATGCCAGTAATTTGGAGCCCGATGAGTAGTCGGCCTAGAGCAGTGGAGTGTAGGTGTTTGTTAAAACATCTGTGATGGGGTCATGTGGATCTGCCATTGGCTTCCAAATGGTTTGTGACTGACATGGTGCAGCCCCCATACCCTTGTATGTAAAGGCATCTTGTTATACGGAGAGGTTTCAGGGCAATGTTTAGAATCAGATTGCTATTGTCAAGGGGGCAAGCTATGTGGGATAGAAGCCTGGTTGGTGCACTCTCCTGCAGACCCTTAACCAACACACGTAACAGAACTCCCTCCAGCACTCTGTCCTAGTTGACCTCTTCGTATTTCGTGAAGCAAATACTAAACTCCCAATGCAGCTGCAAGAAACACCATGAAAAGTAGAGGAAGACCAAATGGCTTCAAAGTCCACACTGGGAGACACTTTGCCCCCAAATGGCAACAAATTACCTACAAAGAGACAATTCAGCCCTGCTGCCTCATGTTTATTGGAAAATAAGAAATCATGTGCTCCAGGTCACACAGATGCAGACCCAGATTTGATGGTCTCACTACAAAGGAAGTTAAAACTCCTGACAACAACATATATTTCAAGTGCCCAACCTCAGAGGCAGTTTCTCAAGAAGTCTTTAGGCCAACAGAGCTCCATGTTTGTGGAGTTTTTACCATGTACCTTACTTTTCGAAACACCTCTACCACCTCCAAGGTTGTTAACTACTGAGAATTTTCCATTCCAGATGTGTATTCACAGATTTTCTAACTCTTCTTCTCTTATTGTGTCTTACTTGGGGTGAAGGTAATGTCAAGGCATTGTTCTGAATGAGAGTGGGAAGACTTTTGGGTAGCACATAAATGCATAAACATTGGATTCATTTTCCAATTTTCTATTCGAAATACTGAATCCCTGACTGTCAGAGGTAGAAGGAATTCTATTCTACTTCAAAGAATAGCCTGACACTTACAAGAAACAGCCACCAGGAGACATCCTGTCTGAGAGACATCCTGTAGCCATCTGTCTCCCTGAGACATCCTGCGGCCATTTGTCTTTCTGAAACTTCCTGAGGTTATCTCACCTTGTGAAGACATCTAGGAACTGCCGATAAGAGAGATTTCCCACATCCAGCATACAAATACCCCTGTGTGAACAATAAAAGTTTGCAGCTTGATCAGAACTCCTGTCTTGCTGTCATCTCTCGTGTCTCTTGTTCCTTCATTCCTCCCTATCTAGGATAGCTGCCCACGTTGATGTGTCCTGCCTGCTGGGACATCTGGCGCCCACCGACTGGGGCTTGAGCTTTTGATTGAGGGGGACCCCGTCCTCCTGGAAGATTTGGTCAAGCGGAGCTTCCAATAACTGCAGAAGACACCACCGAGAGACAGATCCAGGAGGAGCGTGGGGATGACGCACGGTGATTGACCCACTATGGGACAAGCAGTTTCGTCATATGATTTGTTTTTGTCAGGCTACAAGGAGTCCTTGCAGACATGGGGGCGTGTGTTTAGAAAAAAGACTTATTTTTTTTTTCATACATAAGAGAGCAGTGTCCATGGTTTCCTCTTGAAAGGACCATTGATGGTAAAAGATGGCTTGGAGTAGGAGACTGTTTAAAAGATTATTATGAATCCTTTGGCCCAGAAAAAGTGCCTGTTCCCACCTTTTCTTACTGGAACTTAATTAATGAAATTCTTAAAAGTTCACCCTTTGACAATGGTACCTTAAAACTTGTCGAGGTTGGGGAAGAGGCTATGCAAATACTTCTTGTATCCCCTCGGCATGCCCATCAGTTAGTATAGACATAGACCCTTCTCAGGCTCCCCAGGACCATGGGAACCTTCCTGGTCCCCCTCAAAATACCACCCTAAGGATTAAGGCTCCAATGGTTACCAACTGCCTTTATCCAGTTTTAAATTCCGGAGACTCATTGACCCCTGTAGAGGAGGCTACCTTGGAGAAGGAAGCAGCTCGCTACCATTCAGAAGACCCTGCACCTCTCAAGACCCTGCCACAGCCTATAGGACTTACACATCCAACCCCTCCTATATCCCTCCTGCCTTTTGTGCTCTGGCCCTTCAGGGTACAAATGCCCCCCCCCCAGATATTTTTTCCCCACTTCCCTTGCCTAAACTGGCTCCTTTGTGAGCATCCTTCCAACATAGACAGGAACAGATCCAACCTTTAAAAGAATTAAGATCCCTTCACTCTGAGCTCTGTTCATTAGCCTTAGGTATGGAGTCAAAGTAACTGGCCTACAGTGGTCTAATACAAAGGCGAAGCCACTCCATCAACCTGTGCTCGCCTTCCCAGTCACCACCAGTCAGATAGATAAGCCTGCCCAGGCTGAGGTCAAAGACTTAGAAGAGGATCAAGAGGAGGAAGCGGAGAAATGGAATAAGGAGATCAGGACTCAGAGGATGAGGAGTTCAGCCCTAGGCAGGCAGGAACCCAGAGTCTACAAAAATTTAAGCCTGCATTTTCCTGAAAAACTTAAAAAGGCTTGTGCTCACTATGGCCCCTTTGCACCCTACATGTTGGCTTTATTAGAAAGCCACAGCACACAATGACTTACTCCCAATGATTGGAAATTTTTAGACCAAGCTACCCTCAGTGCCAGAGACTTCCTGTTATGGAATGCAGATTTCAAAGAGCACTGTCGGGAAACTGCTCAAAAAATTTTAACTAAGGCCTCCTCTAAGTCCGGGACTTATGTTAAGCTAGTGGGCAATGAGCCTTTTGACACTAAAACTAAACAGGCACATTCCCCTGCTGGACTTTTGATGCAGATTCAGATGGCTGGCTTACATGCTTGGAGACACCTCCCTCAAAAGTCTCGGCTACCACTTCCCTGGCAAAAATTCGACAAGGGCCCGACGAGCCTTATAGCAACTTTGTTCCCAGGCTTAACCTAGCTGTGGAATGCTTGCTTGGACCAAGTGAAAACAAAAGCTCTTTTGTAAAACATCTTGCCTTTGAAAACGCCAACCCGGCATGTCAGGATGTTCTTCAACCACATAAGGATAAAGGGAAACTTTCTGACTTTATTAGACTCTATGCAGGGGTAGGTGCAGCTCATGCCATGGGTCTTGCCCTAGGTGTCACCTTTACCAAGACCTTTCACAATCCTGGCTCACGTACTTGCTTTACTTGTAAACAACCTGGCCATTTTGCACGCAAGTGTCCGACAGGCAAAGAAAGCCTAGGAATAGCATCTCCTTCAACTGGGGCTATACCGCCCCAAGCTACCCTTTGCCCTAGATGTGGTAAAGGTCATCACTGGGCCAGTGAGTGTAGATCTAAGACAAATGCCC
This sequence comes from Callospermophilus lateralis, assembly GCF_048772815.1. Taxonomy (NCBI): domain Eukaryota; kingdom Metazoa; phylum Chordata; class Mammalia; order Rodentia; family Sciuridae; genus Callospermophilus; species Callospermophilus lateralis. Next base: position 19,765 of record NW_027511058.1, on the reverse strand, counting down.
TCAGACAGCCTATTTTTTCCTGCTTCTTGGGAAACTCCCTGCGGGGCCAGCCCCGGGGCACGACATCCCCCAGGACAAAACCAGGGGCAATAAGATTTTTTCCCTTCCAAACTCCCAACCTACCTCAAAATTCTTCTCCACAATTGCTTCCCTCCAACTAGCCACTCCAGGCAGCGCAGGATTGGACATCTGTGCCACCACTGAAACTATATTAGACTCAATGCAAGGGCCCCAGATAATACCCACTGGAATTATGGGTCCCCCTCCATCTCATATCTGTGCCCTTATTTTTGGAAGAGCCTCTACTAACTTACATGGTGTTCAGGTCTTCCATGGCATTAATTATAATGACTTCACTGGAGAAAAAAAATAATGGCCACAGCTATTAATGGAGTTTTGGCCATCCCAGCAGGAACAAGTCTTGCGCAATTAATACTCCTTCCCTTGAATCCAGGAGGCACTTAACCACCCAAACCTACCGCGGGGGACTGCCTCCTTGGGCTGCTCTGATGTAAATTGGGTTCAACCCGTTTCTCAAAATAGACCCACCATTTCCTTACTTATTGAAGGAAAGGAATTCCAAGGAATTCTAGATACTGGAGCTGATGCCACAATTATTTCTCAAAAATATTGGTCATCAGCTTGGATCCTCACCCCATCCTTGACTGACCTTAAAGGGATAGGACAGTCAAAAAATCCTCTGGTCAGCTCTACGGCTCTTATCTGGACTGATAAAGAGGGTAATAAGGGAATTGTCACTCCTTTCATTGTTCCTGACCTCCCTGTTAACCTATGGGCCCGAGATATTTTGAGTCAAATGGAAGTCATTCATGCCAGTCCCAATTCCATGGTGACTCATCAAATGCTTCGTATTTATTTTGTCCCTGGTATAGGCCTTGGGAGACTGAGACAAGGACTGGTTGAGCCAATAAAACCCATACAAAAAAGAAATACATATGGACTTGGGTATTCGGATTTTTAGTGTCAGTCTCTGACTCTCCTGTACCCCATGGAGATAAAATTATTTGGGAGACTCAGACTCTTGTGTGGTTGGATCAATGGTCCCTTACCCAAGAAAATTTGGAGGCTGCCTCCATGTTAGTGCAGGAACAGCTGGCAGCCGGCCATGTAGAGCCCTCAACCTCACCATCGAATACTCCAATTTTTGTTATCAAGTAAAAATCAGGCAAGTGGTGCCTTTTACAATATTTGTGTGCCATTAATAAACCTATGTGCCGAATAAGAGCACTAAAGCCAGGCATTCCCACACCAGTGGCTATTCCCAAAAACTATTGTAAAATGATTATTGACTTAAAAGATTGTTTTTTTTTTTACCATTCCTTTACATCCTGAGGATAGACACTATTTTGCCTTTAGTCTCCCTCACCTTAATTTTCAGGGCTCTATGCAGAGATTTCAATGGAAGGTTCTTCCCCAAGGTATGGCCAACAGCCCTAGTCTTTGCCAAAAATATGTTGCTCAAGCAGTAGACCCTGTGAGAGAGCTATGGCCACAAATTTATATTTTACATTATATGGATGATTTGTAATTGCTGCACCTAATAACCATGACCTTAATAATTGTTACTTGGACCTTTACAAAATCCTCACAACCTTGGGACTACAGATAGCTCCTAATAAGGTTAAAACACAGGACTGTTATACCTATTTGGTCCTTAAACTTCAAGATAATCAGATCCAAATTCCTAAGATACAACTATGGGTGGACCATCTTCACACCCTTAATGATTTTCAAAAATTACTGGGGAATATTCAATGGCTAAAAACATATTTAAAATTACCCACTTGTATACTTTTGTCCCTTAATGATATTTTGAGAGGTGATTCCCACCCCTCCTCCCCTCAAAAGCTTACTCCCGAGGCATGACAGGCATTAAACCAAGTCACAGAAGCCATTGCCAAACAGTTTTTTACAGAACATTCTTATAACCATCCTCTGGTTCTGGTTATTTTACACACTCCTCATACACCCACAGGAATATTTTGGCAGCGAAATACACATTTTAGAAATAAAGGCTGCCTTTGCTTTGGGTCCATTTACCCACCACATTCTCCAAGGTTATTACTGTTTTTCTTGCTCAGGTAGCTTCTATTATTTTTAAATGTCGTTTGCTATCTCGACAACATTTTGGCAAAGACCATGATAATATTTTAATTTCATATACTAAAGACCAAACCCAATTTTTACTACAGACAGAGAATAAATGGCTTTTTGAGAACAATTGATAACCACCTCCCCAATGACCCCCTTTTATATTTTGTCCAGTTACATCCATTTATTTTTGCCAAAATTACTCAAAAGGCTCCCATTCCTCAAGTCCTTACTGTCTTTACAGACGGTTCCAGTAATGGCCTAGCAGTCTTTGTTGTCAATAACCAACCTAACACCTTTGATACTGTCTATCATTCAGCACAGTTTGTGGAATTGTTTGCCATAACACAAGCTTTTAAAACATTTCTTGATAATCCTGTTAATATTTATACATACAGTGCCTACATTGCTCATTCTGTGCCCCTGCTTCAGATTTCACCCACCATTAAGGCTTCTTCCAATGTGGCCCATCGGTTTCACCAGCTTCAGAAGCTAATTCAGGCCAGACAACACCCATTTTTCTTAGGACACATCAGGGCACACTCTGATCTTCCCAGCCCTCTAACACAAGGTAATGCCAAAGCTGATGCAGCAACTCGTTTCATCTTTTCAATTTTTGTTGGCTCCATTCAAAAGGCCACGGATTTACACAATCTTCACCATCTAAATTTCCAGAACCTTAGATAACTATGTAAAATTACCAGGCAACAGGCACGAGAAATAGTAAAAGCATGCCCTGGTTGCCCTGTCTCCCTCCCCATTCAACACTTGGGAGTTAACCCCCAAAGATTACTGTCCAATCAGTTTTGGCAAATGGATGTTACTCATTTTTCTGAATTTGGAAAAACCAAATATATACACGTTTCTGTAGATACCTTCAGCGGCCTTATTTTTGCATCACCACATTCTGGAGAGGCTATCAAAGATGTCCTTTCTCATCTTGTTTCAGTGTTTTCCGTAATGGGTAAACCAATACATATTTAAAAAAAAGATTATTGTCCTGCATATACCAGTGCCAAGTTTAAACAGTTTTGTGCTTCCTCGCAAATTTGTCATACTACTGGAATTCCATACAAGCCTCAGGCATTGTGGAACGTGCCCACCTTACCTAAAGACTTGGCTAACCCGCTTTAATGCTTCTGCACTTGTATTTACCACTCACAGGCATCGCCTTAATCATGCATTATTTGCCCTTATTTTTCTTTCCCTAGACAATGAAGGCCATTCGGCTGCAGACTGACACTGGCAATCCTCGTCCAATTCTGTTCGCCCACCTGTTATGTGGCACAATCCCCTTACAAATAAATGGAAAGCCCCAGGTCCTGTCCTCATCTGTGGACGAGGCTCAGCTTGTGTTTTGGACCAAGAGCAAGCAGCCCCAAGATGGTTACCAGAACGCCTGGTTAAACAGGTTAATGGCTTACCTCAACACAGGGATGGAGGCCCTCACCCTGAGGACAAATTTTCCTCTTTTTCAGATGCAGCCAACAATCTGTGTGAGGATCCTACTTAAGGCACTTCTGCTGAACAGGATTGTACACGGAGGCTTTGGCCCTCCACCTTCCAACATCATGGAGTACCTTTTTGGCCCTCCCTGTGAACGCAAGGAAGGATCTTGGACTCAGGCTCCCACTAGTTTGACCCAGACTGCTGACTGCGTGACTAAGGTGGCTTACCTCCGGGCCGAGGTTGACCATAAACTCAGAGGAGTTCATCAGCCTAAATTGGTATGTGTTAACAAGCCAAAGATTATTCCCCCTAGTACAAGTAATGCTCTCTAAAATTGTTCTGCAACTTGAACGCATACCCAAGAGATGCATGCCACTTGTTATGCGTCGGCCTCAATTTGTGTCAACAAGAAGGGAGAACAATTTTTTGAAGCCTCCCTAACTAAAACTCATGCAGCAGGAGGGACCACTATTCATTATACCCCCGTTCTTTTTGACCGGGGAGGAGAAGGCAAATACACCAAGCTACAGTCAGCTGGGTGCCAAGGCCCTGTTGGTAAACCCCCCTTCTGCCCCATTAAGGCACCTACAGGGGTCGCTGATGGTGGAGGATTCCCTTATGCTGTCAAGCATCCTCAGATAATCAAACTTTTGAAACCCCAAATCCCTGAGCTCACATATCATCTCTTAATATAGAGAAAATGCCAGCTCCCCGGTTTAGATAACAATATATTAGATATTTTGGAAACTACCTTCTCCTTGCTTAATAATTCCAACCCCACCTTTGCTGGTGATTGCTGGCTCTCCATGACAACAGGGGCAATCATGCCTATTGCAGTTCCTATTAATTCTATCATAGACGATGATAATACATGCCAACCCAGATTTCCTTTTAAAGTACAGTCTATAGGCACTTTTACAATATGTCTTTTAGGCGCGATGCAAAATAATACCTATGATATTGATGTTGGAGTTCCTTCCTTTGGAAATTGCTCAACAGTACAAAACTATTCCTCACCCACCCCATCTCTTTGTCCCTCCAATGGCACAGTTTTTATGTGTGGAGGAAACTCGGCCTTCCTGAGGCTTCCATCGAATTGGACCGTTGGCTCTGTTCTTGCCTTATTACTCCCTGATATAACTATTGTCCCAGGAGACAAAACTCTATGCATTCCTAGTCTAGACACCTTAGTCAAAAGACACAGGCGGGCAATACAGGCCTTACCACTCTTTGCCAGCCTTGGAATAACAGCTGCTGTGAACACAGGTACAGCTGGCTTAGGCATGGCTATACACTCTTAGCGTCGCCTGTCTCAACAACTTATAAATGATGTAAAAACTCTATCAGGAACCATTAAAGATTTGCAGGACCTAGTAGACTCCCTGGCAGAAGTGTTCCTTCAAAACAGAGAAGGCTTAGATTTACTGACAGCTAACCAGGGAGGTATTTGCTTGGCCTTAGGGGCACGATGCTGCTTTAATGCCAATAAATCAGTCATAGTACGCACTAAAATTAAGCAGCTTCAAGAAGATCTAGAAAAGAGATGAAGGGAACTTTTTGAAAATCCCCTCTGGACTGGGTTTAATGGATTTCTACCCTACCTTCTTCCCCTATTAGGCCCTTTGTTGGGTTTACTTTTAATGGTGTCCATAGGACCCTGCATTATAAACAGGCTTGTACAATTTATTATAGAACAGATTAATATTTTGGCCTCTAAGCCCATACAGGTCCACTGTCATCACCTGGAGATGGAAGACCATGCTGCCAACATTTAAAAGGATGTTCTACCCTTCTCACAGGCTTATTTCTTAAGTTTACATCCCCACAGATCTCTCTTTCTTACATTAAACTATAAGTAACAGCTCTGACCAACCATCTTCTGCCATTGCCATAAGGGTTCGTCCTCCATGGGCCCCTTCACTTGGGGGGGGGGATGCACCCATGGAGTGAGGACGTTAGGCCATAATAACGGAGGATGCAGGATGGACTGCAGGAGGATGGATCCACGGATACCAAAACAGAAGACCTCTTAGTGACACGCTCTGGTTCATGGCGGTCGGCATGCTTCCCTTTTAAAGCCGTCTCCTCCAAAAATATGCCAAGGCCACCACGAAATCTTGTAAACATGCTCTCTCGAATCAGGAGATATTCAAAGGCCTGCTAGAGAAACAGAGCCTCTATCACCCCCTAAAACATTGGCCGGTAAGGTATGGTCAAATATTTTATATAAGAAAGGGGGAGAGGTCAGGGGCTAGAAGGAAGTTCTCCTTCAAAGTATAGCCTGACACTGAAAAGAAACAGCCCCCTGGGAGATATCCTGCCTGGGAGACATCCCGCAGCCATCTATCTCCCTGAGACATCCTGCAGCCATCTGTCTTCCGGCAACATCCTGAGGTTATCTCACTTTCTGAATACATCCAGCAACTGCCGATAAGAGAGCTTTCCCATCCACAGCATATAAATTTCCATGTGAGAACAATAAAAGTTTGCAGCATGATCAGAACTCCAGTCTTGCTGTAATCTCTCGTGTCTCTTGTCCCTTCATTCCTCCCCAACTAGTTTCTTGCCCACGTTGATGTGTCCCGCCGCCCGGGACAACTGACACTAACCCATACCCTACTACACTCTGACAACTAATCCTAATATGATGGAGAAAAATAACCCAAACAGAATAGAAATACAAGCAGTTCAGAGGAGGCATGGTGTATATTTGGACTTGCCTTTTGCATGATATAGGGTAAGTGTTATAAATCTAGTTAACAAAACCTACTATCTTCCTAAGCTCCTGTTTTCTTCCTGAATTCTGGCCACTCTCCAGAATAGGCTCATGGTTTTGTGTCCACGATATGTACGACCTCCAAGCTCTGTGACATGGCCATGTACTGGATAGCTGAAGGGAATGCGAGCATCTCAGAAAACTCAGATATCAGTGTGACCAGGAAAGTCTCAGTGGAGAAACCCTGCTTTGGGCCTTTTGCTAACCTATTTGCCTGTTGCCATGAATGTCAGGAAGGTCTTTGCCTCAGGCCAGCCCTTTGTGAATCCTGAAGAAAACTGTTTTCAAATGGTAATAAATGGGCATCACCTGTGGCTCTTTGCTTAAATGCTTTGGAAAGGGATGTGTCTGAATCTGCCTCTTTGCTCTGTGTGAGGTAGTGGCTTAGATTCTCAGCACCAGTTGGATCTAAAGAAAAATCCAATGTGTGCATCCAAAACTAAAATGCAAAAAAGATCAGTCATGGTGTATGAAGTTTCTCACCTTCCTCTTTTAGGTTCCTGACCTCCATCAAGTGAGAATAGGGATCCTTTGGGACAAATGAGTTCTTTCATGCCCTGTAGAGATGATTGGGTTTTCTCATGACTCCAAATCACATGAAGAAACTATACCTGACAGTCAGTAGGCCTCAAATTGGAGAAGCAGAGCAGTATTAATGGCAGACCTATGTGATCAATCCTGGTTCACAGAAATGGTGTCCAGGCTACCCTGAGGTTAGGCAAATGAAGGGAAAGAGACCTTATTTTGGAAACTCTCTTTGGCTGTGCCATTCATGGAAACATCCAGCCAGAGGTTATGATGAATGTATATATGGAAGAAGATGAGGGCCTTGGTGGAGTGTTTTGGTTTTAATTGTGGTCATTTGTGTGGAGTTTGGAAGAGATGACTGGGTCCACCTGGGCTTGAACTCTTTTGTGATTCCCCTCAGAGACTGAGTTCAGTGACTGACCTCAGAGAAGTAATTGCTTTGGAAAGGGATGTGTCTTAGTCAGCCTCTTGGCCCTGTGTGAGGCTGTGGCTTTGATTACCAGCACCGTATGGATCTAAAAATGATCCCATGTCTGCTTCCAAAACCAAAATGGCCAAAATTGCAGTCATTGTTGATGAAGTCTCTCGCCTTCCTTTGTAAGGTTCTGAAAGAATAAAAGAAATTGAAATTGAAACGTAAAGAAACAGGTTCTGTAAAGTTTCCAGGCTGCACGCAGAACCTGAAATTCCTGTGGCAGTTAAGACAATTCCCGGAACTACCCATTAGATGTGTGTTGAAATCTTCCCTGACCACCTAGTTACTTAACAACCTCTTCCCAAAAACCGTGCAGCTAAGCACATATACATCTCAGGGCTTCAACCAATCAGTTTAAATGTATACCCCTTCTCAGGGCTGACCAATCACCCCCTGCCTGAACTGTTTCCACCAATGAATGTGCAAATCATGTTTTAGAGTTGTTATTTGATTTTCCCACAGTATATGGTGATTTGCTAAAGGAAGCTAGGATGTATGTTAAGTCCCTGCCCTCTCTAAAGAATGTATATAAAATCTGCTCATGTTGTTCTTGGGGCTCTTTGTTTTTTGCTCCTCTGAAGTGAGCTCTGAGCCCCAGCATGCTGGACCCCCAATAAACCCTTTGCTGTTTCATGAGAAATTCTCTTGGTGGTCTTTTCCTCCGACGTTCGGCCCACCTTTTCATCTGGAGGCCCTAGCTGAGAAATCCAGCAGTGATGAACAAAAGACCCCAATGGACTCCTTTCAGAGTAATTAAGGTGCCTCTTTCTGGTTTCAGGTTTCAGGTTAGGGCTTGGCAAAATGGCTGTCGGTGAAGAACATTAGCTCTCTGCGATGGTGGCTGACAGATGTGTCACAGAGTCACAGACCACGTCCCTGGGGGAAACTCCAGAGGACTCGGGAAATTGAGGATTAGTAGATTCCTCAACTCGGTAATTTTTTGCTTCAGGATTCGGTTTTCCAGCCCATCAGGTTTTGCTGGCTACTCAGTTTTGTTCATTGTCAGGAACTCATGTTGAGTTTACTGTCTGTCTTTATTGTCTAACCCATCAGGTTTGGCCAGTTACTCAGTTCTAATCTTTTTCTTGGACTCATGTTAAACATTTACTGTTTGTCTTTGTCTGTGTCACGTTTGTGTATTCACTGTCCCTGTTTGAGTAACTCCCATTATGGGACATTATGGGACAAAGCACTTCCATGCCTCTGTCCCTTAACCTTGATCATTGGACTGATGTTCGCTCAAGTACCAAGAATCTTTCTTTTTCAGTAAAATGCCGGATCTGGCAGACTCTCTGTGCTTCAGAATGGCCCATCCTAGGAGTCGGATGGCCCCGAGAAGAATCCTTCCACTTCCCTCTAATCCGAAAAGTCAGAGATATTGTCTTTCACCGGGGCCACTTGGCCACCTAGATTAACAGCCATATACCCCTTCCCCCACGATCTTATCATTCCAACATTCTGCTCCTCCCCCTCTTCCCTCCATTCTGAGTCAGAAGACTGGACACTCCTCTCTCTCCTTATCCTCTACCCTCGCTCCCCAACCCACAACATGTTCCAGATGATCCTCCCGCCGCTGACTCAGCCTCTCCGCCGCTAGAGGCAATTGGGCCAGACCCAAGCCCTCCAGGGGACTTCCCCGCAGCAGCAGCAGACCCTGCTCCCCTGAAGGAAGCTGGGCCACCTAAAGGAACCCGCAGGAGATAAATAATATAAAACTCGGAAGCCCCAGTGATGCTCCCTCTCTGTCCCTACGGGCCCATGAACCGACCCAACTGGGACTCCAACACCTTTGAATGTAGGTAGCATCTGTCCACTTATCGCCGTTCTCTAATAGTGGGTCTCTGAGCGGCCGCCAGAGGGCCGACTAATTTGGCCAAGGAAAGAGAGATTATCCAAGGGCCTAATGAGTCTCCTTCTATGTTTCTGGATAGAATTATGGAAGCGTATAGGAAATATATTCCTTTTGATCCTCAGGCAGAAGACCAAAAGCCATCTGTTGCAATGGCCTTTATCGAGCAGCCTGCCCTAGATATTAAGAGAAAGTTACAACGTCTAGATGGATTATAAGATATGACCTTAAGAGATTTAGTCAGAGAAGCTGAGAAAGTATATTATAAGAGAGAAACTGAGGAGGAAAGGGAATAGAGGAGAGAGAAGGAAAGGGAACAAAAGAAGGAGGAAAGAAGCAAATGGCAGAGTAAAGCATTGCCTAAGGTTCTGGTCACAGCAGCAAATAGGCCAGAAGTTAAAAAGCAGGGATACATAAAGGCATACCTGGGCCCATGCCAAAGGCTGCCGTTGGCCTCAAATCAATGTGCCCACTGTAATAAAAAAGAACACTGGGCCAAAGAGTGCCCCCAAAAGAAGCAGCCACGCCAGCCCACCGTGCTGACTCTAGAAGAGGACTAGGAAATTCGGGGCTCAGATCCCCTCCCCCAGCTCAGAGTAAAATTTGAAGTTGAGGGGAACACAGTGAACTTTGAAGTGATTACAGGAGCAGTATACTCAGCCCTTAAGACTTCACTGGCCCCCCTATCAATTAAATCGTCCCTAGTTCAAAGGGCTAATGGCAGTAGATATCAGGCTTGGACAACTAAGATGAATATGGACCTCGGAAAGGAAAAACTCCACCACTCTTTCCTAGTAATCCCAGAATGCCCGGCCCCATTGATGGGCAGGAATATGCTTACCAAACTCTGGACTAGAATAACCTTTAACCCTAATGGTCCCCAAGTGGGGGTTCTAAAGCCTGCAGTATTAACTCCCATAGTAACATCTTTGACTATGTCTGTAGAAGATGAACATCAACTCTTCGCGCCCCCTAGGACTGATCAAACAGGCAAACTACCCCAGAAATGGATAAAAGATTATCCTAATGCCTGGGCAGAAACTGCTGGGTTAGGTCTAGCCATCAACAACCTCCAATAGTAGTAGAATTAAAAGCCTCTGCGTCTCCAATTAGTGTTAAACAATATCCTCTAAGCAAAGAAGCTAAGGATGGGATAAGGCCCCATATTCATAAATACCTGGGTCTTGGGGTCCTAAGGCCCTGTCAATCAGCCTGGAACACCCCCCGGTACCAGTAAGAAAGCCAGGAACTGGGGACTACCGTCCTGTTCAAGACCTAAGAGAGATAAACAACAGAGTGCAGGACATTCACCCCACAGTACCCAATCCATATAATTTGCTTAGCACTCTGAATCCGGAGCAGAAATGGTACACTGTGCTGGACTTAAAAGATGCTTACTTCTGCTCGCCTCTACATAAGGACTGTAAGTTGCTGTTAGCTTTAGAGTGGATAGACCCAGAACCTGGAACATCTGGCCAAATAACCTGGACTAGACTCCCACAGGGGTTCAAAAAATCCCCCATTCTCTTTGATGAAGCCCTCCATAGAGACATCAATGACTTCAAAACTGCACACCCCGAAGTCACCCTACTCCAATAGTGGATGATCTTCTACTGGCAGCCAACACCAAGGAGACCTATGAGTCTGGGACCCAAGCACTATTATTCGAGCTTGCTCGGCTTGGATATATGGCTTCTGCCAAAAGGCCCAAACTTGTCCGCAAGAAGTAATCTTCCTGGGTTATTCTCTTAGGGGTTACAAACGATGGCTCCCTGAGCCCAGAAAAAAAACCGTTTTGCAGATACTGCCCCCATCTAATAAGAGAAAACTCAGAGAGTTTCTTGGGACTGCCAGCTTTTGCAGGTTATGGATTCCTGGGTTCGCATCTCTGGCTGCCCCTTTATACCCGCTGATAAAGGGGGATGCCCACTTCCAATGGACCCCTGAGCACCAACAAGCTTTTGATAATGTCAAAAAAAGGTGCTGCTATCTGCTCCGGCCTTAGCACTCCCAGATGTAGAAAACCCTTCACTCTCTATATCAAGGAAAAGAAAGGAATAGCACGGGGAGTGCTCACTCAGTCTTTGGGACCTTGGAAAAAGCCAGTAGCGTATTTATCCAAAAAACTGGACCCATTGGCTAGCGGGTGGCCCCATTGCTTAAGTGCTATAGCAGCGGCAGCCCTTCTAATAAAAGATGCTCATTAATTAACGTTGGGACAGAAGCTAACCATTATAGCCCCCCATGCCCTGGAGAGCATCATCTGTTAGCCTCCAGAGAGGTGGCAATCAAACTCCAGAATAAACCACTACCAGAGCCTCTTGCTTGACAAAGACAGAATAACGCTGGGACCCCCTGCTCCACTCAACCCACCTACACTGCTGCCAGAAGAATCATCAAGACCCGTCACTCATGAGTGTCAACACATACTGGCAAGGAAACCAGTATACAACAAGACTTGAAGGATCAGCCACTGCCTCGCCCTGAAGTCGTATGGTTTACGGATGGCAGCAGCTTCCTCCAAGATGGTACGCGGCGGGCTGGAGCAGCAGCAGTTAGCAAAACTGATTTCATCTGATACTCTGGTCTCCCAGAAGGGACATCAGTCCAAAAAGCAGAACTGATTGCCCTTATGAAAGCATTGGAACTAGCAACAGGGAAAAGGGCCACCATATAAACTGATAGCCACTATGCATTTGCCACTGTTCATATGCTCGGGACTATTTACCAACAATGCGGGCTATTAACCTCTGCCGGGAAAAAAATAAAAAATAAAGATGAGATCCTCCACCTTGGCTCAGCAGTGCAGGGCCATAAGGAACTAGCTATAGTGGACTGTCCCGGGCACCAGAAGAGAAACAACCCTGTGGCAGTTGGAAACAGAAGGGCAGATGAGGAAGCTTAATTGGCAGCCCTAAACAGAGTGACTCTGTTAACTTTTTCCACACCGGGGGGAACAAAAATCAGGAGACTTGGCTGCCCCGGAACATTCAGGCAACTATCATCTGAGGAGACAGATACAGAAATCTGGGACCCTACAGAGCCAAGTTTACAATTTCAAAAAGCCCACCTTTATGTCAAAGACGTACACCAGCTAAACCACTTAGGCTCAAAGAAGTTATAGGCACTCTTAAAGGACCGAAGAAAGGACTTATTATTGACTGACTCAAAGAGGAAAAAATAGCTGAGCAGGTGACTAGAGCTTTTCAAGTCTTCCAATTAGTTAATACTTTCCCATCCAAGATTCCTGCAGGGAAGCGCATACGAGGAACCAGACCAGGACAATTCTGGGAAGTGGACTTTTCTGACATTAAGCCAGCAAGGTATGGACTTAAATATCTCCTAGTCTTTGTAGATACTTTTTCAGGATGGGTCGAAGCCTTCCCCATGAAGAAAGAAACAGCTCAGATGGTGGTCAAAAAGATCCTAGAAGACAGTTTTCCAAGGTTCGGCCTGCCTAAGGTAATAGGGTCTGATAACGGACCAGCATCCGTGGCCCAGGTAAGTCAGGGATTTTCCAGGACCCTGGGGATTACTTGGAAGTTATATTGTGCTTATAGACCCCAGAGCTCAGGACAGGTAGAAACGATGAATAGAACCATCAAAGAGACTTAACGAAATTAATCTTGGAGACCGGCATAAAAAATTGGACTATGCTCCTACCTCATGTACTTTTTCGTGCAAGAAATACCCCTCCGCCCTTTTGTGTAACCTCACCCCTTATGAAATTCTCTACGGTGCCCCTCCTCCATTAAGGGACCTAACCCCAACTCTGAGATTAATGATTCCTTTCACACACCCTTGCTAGACAGACTTAAAGCCCTTGAACAAACCCAGCACCCAGCGATACCTGTGGAAACAGTTGGCCACTGCTTATCATCCTGGAGACGAGGGAAGTCCACATCGATATCAAGTGGGAGACTTCGTCTACATGAGACAGTATCGGGTGTCATCCCTGGAACCCTGCTGGAAAGGACCATACCAGGTGCTGCTTATAACACCTACAGTGGTGAAAGTGGATGGGATCACTTCCTGGATCCATGCCTCCCATCTCAATCCTGTGCCCTGTCCATACTCTGGCTGGAAACTGGAACTCTCAAGTTGCATGTCTGTGGTGTGGGTAGGGCTATGGATTCTTCCCCTGACCACCAGCAGTCCTAATCCCCATCAGCCTGTTCAGCAACAATGGCAAGTTATAAATCCTACTGGGCAAGTAGTGTGGTCTATTTCACATACAGCCCCCTTATGGACTTGGTGGCCATCTCTCCACCCGGACATTTGTCAGCTTGCCATAGGCCTCTCTGACTGGGATCTCCCTGACATAGTGGACCCCACACAGATCCCACTAAAGCCCAAACCAACTTACCCCATGAATTATTGATGTCATCTCCCCAGCTCAGGTGTAAACTAGCCAGTCTTGTTTATTAAGTGTGCCCAGCTGATTTCTGAAATCGCAAACAGGCCCAAACCTGTGGAGGACCCAGTGACTTTTATTGTAGATCTTGGGGTTGTGAACACACGGGAGCTACATTGTGAAACCCAAACTCCCCAGACAGTATGATTCGGTAGGATGAAATGACATCTGGATTGATCCCAATAAATGTGCCGCTATCCAAGTGGTGTCAAAAACTTGCTGTGGAAAAAATAGTCTATGTTACCCCCTCAATATAACTTTCACTTCCAAAGGAAGGGGCTACCTCAGAACAACATGGCCTATGGGAAATACTTGGGGAATGCGATTCTATATTAATGGCCCTGGCTATGACTTTGGTCTCTGGTTCACCATTCGGCTTAAAAAGGAAGAAAATCCCACAGCAATAGGGCCCAATCCATTCAAGTCTGGAATTAAGCCTCCTAAACCTCCCATGCCTAGATCTACCAAAACCCCTCTACCATCTCATACTTTGCAGTTTCCGTCTTTGCCTACTTCCCCAGTCCAGAGTACAGCTGACTCCTCCCCCTGGGAACTAATTAAAGGAACCTTTATGGTACTGAACTCCACACAGTCAGAACTCCTTGCATTTCAGCCCAGGTATTTGACAGCTCTGTACATTATTGTGTAATGGTGCAGATACCCCCCAGGGTGCTCTATCATGATCCAGAATCCTTTGAAGGTCTACTAGGTGGACAAACAGCCCGATTTTGCCGGGAGCCAGTGTCCCTTACTCTAGCCATCCTATTGGGGCTAGGAGCTGCTGCAGGAGTGGGTACAGGAACAGCTGATATGATCCATGGGTCACAACAAATGGACTGATTAAAAACAGCAATAAATCAAGACTTGAAGACGTTAGAGACCTCCATCACAGTTTTGCAGGAATCCTTAACCTCTCTCTCTAAAGTTGTTTTACAGAACAGGTGAGGATTAGACCTCCATTTAATAAGGGAGGGGGGCCTCTGTGCTGTACTGAGAGAAAAATGCTGTTTTTATGCTGACCATACTGGAGTTGTAAAATAATCCATGAGTAAATTGAGAAAATGCCTTGAAGAGCACCAGAGAGAAAGGGAGATTCAACAAGTGTGGTTTGAGTCATGGTTTACCTTGTCCCCCTGGTTAACTACACTCCTATCAGCCTTAGCTAGACCCCTGATCATGCTTATGGTGTTGATAACTGTGGGACCTTGTTTGCTTAACCTCATAGTTTCCTTTCTCCAGGCTCAGATTGGGCAGGTAAAACTCATGGTAATCAGACAGAAATACACTTCACTGGCAGAAATAGAATGTGAGACCCCACAAAAATTATGATTCATTACTTTTAAAAGGAGAAATGAAAGAATTAAAGAAATTAAAATTGAAACGTAAAGAACCAGGTTTTGTAAAGTTTACAAGCTGTGCTCAGAACCTTAAATTCCTGTGTCAGTGAAGACAATTCCCGGAACTGCCCATTAGATGTGTTGAAATCTTTCCTGACCACCTAGTTACTTAACAACCCCTTCCCAGAAACCGTGCATCTCAGCACGTATACATCTCAGGGCTTCAACCAATCAGTTTAAATGTATACCCCTTCTCAGGGCTGACCAATCACCCCCTGCCCGAACTGTTCCCGCCAATGAATGTGCTAATCATGTTTTAGAGTTGTTATTTGATTTTCCCACAGTATATGATATTTGCTAAAGGAGGCTATGATGTATATAAAGTCCCTGCACTCTCTAAAGATTGTATATAATCTCTTCTCATGTTGTTCTCAGGGCTCTTTGTTCTTTCCTCCTCTGAAGTGAGCTTTGAGCCCCAGCATGCTGGACCCCCAATAAACCATTTGCTGTGGCATGAGACAATAGGTGCTTGGGTTTTCTCATGTCTCCAAATCACATAAAGAATCTATACCTGACAGTCAGTAAGCCTCAAATTGGAGAAGCAGTGCAGTATTAGCGGCAGGGCTATTTGATCACTCCTGATTCAAAGGAAGGGTGTTCAGGCCACCCAATGCCCTTCTGGACTTCAAATATTACCTAGATTTCTGTTTTCATACTTATATTTCACCAGTATATTCTTGTAAATATCGCAGGTTCCCAATACCATAATTCATCCTGCAGAATGATTCCTAAACCAAATCGAACCTGTTATTACCCTTAACCATGCAATATTTCCTCAATATAACTTAACAGAAGAACAAGGATATTGTTGGTCTTACAATACAGGAATGTAGGGGATCTTCCTCCTGCTGAGAACCTCAAAGTTCCGTGCAGAAATGATCCCTGAAGAAGATGTAGACACCTATGAAAGACCTGAGAGAGCAAAAGTCAACTTCCATGTAAAACAACCTGGTCAAAATGAAGGGATGTGTCTGAAAGCCTCTCTCTTCTTAATGTAGATTAAATCGACCAAACCAGGCCTGTGTGGAGAGCTGTTCCCGGGTGCCTATGGTTGCTATACCATTCTATCTTGTGAAAGTGTCACAGGAAGTATGGGCAGCCTCCATCTCATGGGACCCTTGGAAGCAACTGTTAGGAAAAAGTGGTTGCCAACCCAGTGACCTCATTCAGTTCGTGAAGGAAGTGACCTATCACACTTCCTTGGTGATGGAACTCTCTGAACTCGGGATCCAGGAAGCCAGGCACCCAGAGCCAGTCCCAGTCCCAGTCCCAGTGGTCTCATTTGTTTGGATTTACCAAGGACAGAGTCAGTCTTTCTTAGTACCTACTGAAGTGAGAATGGCCAAATGCCAGGAGAGCTCTGAAGAGGGGCCTTTTCTGAGAAAGCAGGTAGTGGCTCAACCATGGCTCCTGACAACTTCACAGAGTTGGCAAAGAAGTTCAGGTCTGAGATAGGACAGGCCATTTTGGTGGAACATAGTATGGCCCACCAGTCAGAGGACACTCAGGATACTCACAGATATACTTGGGGGAAGGAGATTCCGTTGTGGGTGTCTGTGTGAGTTTGTGGTTTTGTCTCATGTTCTGAGAATAGGTAGGAAAGGCGGTTTGTTTGTTTAGACTGGAATGTTTCTAGAAAGTCGTTTGACAACGCGAGTGTTTCTATGTCTGTGTATCCCACTGAATCCGTTTTTGTAGACATTTGAAAAGAGAATTCATCAATGGTTGTGTCCTGTCTAGTAGAAAGCTTCCCAGCATTCATCTTGCCAAATTAAAGAATAAAGAGCTGCTTGCCTTATGGATGGGCAACACCTATTATCTTCTTAAGTTCCTCTTTTCTTCCTGAATACTGGCCACTCTCCAGAATAGCCTCATGGTATTATTTCCAAGATATGTACCACCTCCAAGCTCTGTGACATGATCATGTACTGGATAGCTGAAGGGAATGAGAGCATCTCAGAAAACTCAGATATCAGTGCGACCAGTAAAGTCTCAGTGGAGAAATACTACTTTGGACTTTTGCTTACCTATTGTTCTGTTGTCCTGAATGTCAGGAACGTGTTTGCCTCAGGCCACCCCTGTGTGAAACCTGAAGAAATCAGTTTTCAAATGGAAAAGGATGGGCGTCACCTGTGGCTCTTTGCTTAATTGCTTTGGAAATGGATGTGGCTGAATCAGCCTCTTTGCCCTCTGTGAGGCAGTGGCTTAGATTCTCAGCACCTGATGGATCTAAAGAAAGTTTCCAAGTGTGCATCCAAAACCAAAATGGCCAAAAGAGCAGTCATTGTGGATGAAGTCTCTCGCCTTCCTCTGTAAGCTTCCTGACCTCCATCAAGTGAGAATAGGGATCCGTTGGGTCAAACCAGTTCTTCAAAGCTCTGCATAGGCTAGCCAATAGGTGCTTGGGTTTTGTCAGGACACCAATTCACATAAAGAATCTATACCAGTCAGTTGGCCTCAAACTGGAGAAGCAGAGCAGTATTAAAGAAGGGCTATTTGATCACTCTTGGTTCACAGGAATGGTGTCTAGTCCACTCTGACTTTAGGCAAATGAGGGGCAAGGGAGCTTATTTTGGACACGGTCTTGGGCTGCGCCCGTCATGGAAACCTCTAGCTAGAGGTTATTCAGAGTGTCTATGTTGAAGAAGATGAGGGCCATGTGGGAGATTTTTGGTTTTAATTGTGGTCAATTGTTGGTGGTTAGAAGAGAATCCTGGGTCCACCTGGGCTGGAATTCTGGTGCGATTCCCCTTAAAGACTGATTTCTGGAACTGACCTCAGAGAAGTATTGCCATTAATTGTGTTGGGATTTTAGGCGGCCATGCAGGAGAGTCACCATTGGAAACTGAGATCTAAGCCTGGGGTGGCTATTCACCAAGCACTGTCAATCTCAGCCAGGACATCACATGATTTTATTCTGAAAGACTTGGCAGCCATTGTTGAGAGTCAAAACACACATGGACCTCACATTGTAGACCTCAATGGGCCTGGCTTCATGTGGCCTTTTGGCCACTCTTTGGGAAGACTTGCCTCTGAAAATTCTCCAGAGTTTTCCTTGAAATGTGCTTCCTAAAAATTTAATGGTTCCTGAATGAATTGAAACCCACAGTTTCTCCAACTTCATCCTTGAAAAATGTCTAGATAAATACCATGAAATTTTTGAAATTTCCACGACCAGGTGGCACTGGAGAACCTTTGGATGTCCTGTTGCTGATCAAGAGTGTACCAGACAGTGCCTTCCTTGACTGGGTTTCATGAAAATGGTGTAGAACAGAGCTGCCAGTATGGTGGAGCCTGTTGAGTAGTGGGCCCAGAGCTGTGGTGTGCAGTTGTGCGATAAAATATCTGTGGTGGGGTCATGTGGATCTTACTTTGGCTTCCAAAGGCTTGTGACTGACATGGTGCAGCCAGCATACCTTTGTATATTAAGCCATCTTGTTAGATGGAGAGTTTTCAGGGCAATGTTCAGAATCAAGTTGCTATGGTCAAGGGGGCAAGCAATGTGGTGTAGAAGCCTGGTTGGTGCATTCTCCTGCAGACCCTTACACACCACACGTGACAGAACTCCCTCCAGCACTGTGTCCCAGTGGAACTCCTTGTATTTTGTGAAGCAAATACCAAACTCCCAGTGCAGCAACAAGAAACACAACAAAATTGGAGAATGACCAAATGGCTTCACAGTCTACACGGAAAGATTCTTAGACCCCAGTGGCCACAGTAAACCCACAAAGAGAGAATTCAGCACTGCTACCTCATGTTCATTGGAAAATAAGAAACCATGTCCTCCATGTAACAGATGCATACACAGCTTTGATGGTCTCACTAAAAAGGAAGCTAAAGCTCCTGAAAACAACATATATTTCAAGTGTACAAACTCAAAGACAGTTTCCCAGATGTCTTGAGGCCTGCACACTTCCATGTTTGTGGAGTTTTTACAGTCTCCATTACTTTTGGAAACTCCTCTACCACCACCAGTGTTGTGAACTCCAGAGCATTTTCCATTCCAGATATGTATTCCTAGATTTTCTAACTCTTCTCCTCTAATTGTATCTTACTTGGGGCTAAGGTAATGTCAAGTCATTGTTCTGGATGAGAGTGGGAAGATTTTTTTGTAGCACATATTTGCATACACATTGGATTCATTTTCCAATTATTCATTCAAAATACTGAATCCCTCATAGTAACCCACTCCCTACTAGACTCTGACTACAAATCCTATTATGATGGATAAAAATAGACCAAACCAAATTGAAATACAAGTAGTTCAGAGGATGCAAGGTTAACATTTGGACGTTCCTTTTGCATTATATATGGTAGGAGTTTTAAATCTAGTCATTTTTTTGTTGAAACACTTCTCCATGTGTTTTTAAAGTTAACAAATATGTGAATTCATGTCTCCATTTCTCTGTAGCCTATTCAGCACATATATTTTTATATGCACATATAGAATCCTACCTGGTACCACACGTATATTCTTGTGAGGTGGCTCACTTGGCAGATACAAATTGTGAGAAGAGATCACTCCTGTTAAACACTGTTGAAACGGAAAATTCAACCTATGAGTGAGTATCCTAGCTGAACAACATTATACATAAATTCATGTTCAGTAAAATGAATATTTTTAGATCTGTGGATGATATATATTTCATGGTGAATTTCATTTGGCTTGTATATTAATACTTTTTAATTTCTGTGTGTGTATTTTAATATATATATATATATATATATATATATATATATATATATATACACTCTCCAGAGTTTT